>NW_026652276.1:176373175-176410994 GCF_009828535.3 Hylobates moloch | reverse complement strand
CTCCTCAAATTTTGTATATGTGTGCATGATGTCTAGTAACAGTACTTTGAATTTGCATTGTTTTAATATCTGGGTTTACATATAGCAGATGATAAAAATATTTTATCATTTATTTTTATTATATCTATTTCCTTTTCAAGGAGATATGATTCAGGTTTACATGGTCAAAATTTATATAATGTTACAAATATATATATATATATATATACACACACTACACACACATATACATGAGTAGAAAGAGTATATGACAGGAAAAAATTGATACCATGCTAAAAGAAAAAGAAGGGGATTTTTTAAAAAATAAAAGTTAAGTGTAGTCAGTCTAAAATGCTACTCATGGCAAAAGTAGTTTTTCAGAGATAGACTGATGTAATTATGTCTAACTACGGCTACTTACATTCTAACAATTACTTAAGGAAAAAAAATTTGCCTTTGAGTATTGTATCCTAAAAATAATGTAACAGCACAAAGGCTGAGGTTGTAGAACTATAATTTATATTTATTGGACTTTACTAAGAAAACACTAGTAGTTTTACAAATTCATCACTGATTATTTTTACATTTAAGTTGCTATTTTTAAAAAGTTGTTCTTTGTGATGTGGTTACAATTTATAACCATAGACAGTCTGAGTTTTTAAGCTAAAACTATACCTCACCTTCACATATCATTTACATATACTGATTGCTTCCACATGTCTGGCATAAGGTAAAATAGTTTATGAGCATTGTAGTACAGCTAAAGCCACAATGAAATAAAATTATTCTTTGTCTAGAGAGTACCTCAGAAACTTAGGTTGGTGCATAAGTGTTTTCCAAAAGAATTCTGTCTTCCAGAAAAACTCTATAAAATCTGACTATGGTTAGTGTCACCTCCTTTTCTAATGACGTCTAGATTTCTCAGTCTGGTTTCCAAGTGTCTTCTGTTAGACAAAAGCCCCTTTAAGTTGCTCTCAACATGTTCTTCATTCTATTTACTGCATTCAGACTGCAAGTTTGTTTTCTTGAGTGACTGAATATCCTCTTTCCTGCAAATGGGTTATTTGCAGTCACAGGTGGTTCACAGAATTAGTCAGCTAGACTCAGATTTTATATCTACAAGGTTTCATTCAGACTTGGAGACATATTAAATAGAAATATTGTGTTAATCCCTATGTGGATTCAATATTTCTTAAGTTGTCATGAAGGATGTTGTGTCTTCATGGACCAAGTCATAACAAAATAATATTCAAGGCAACCATTACGCCATTTTAGAGGATATGTTGTAAGTACAGAAGCAAATAAAAGTAGTCATTTCCTGGTTATTTTTACTGAATATTAAATGACTGACTTTAGTTCATGTTGAAAACACAAATTGGAACTTACAGTCTGAGATGCAGCCAATCCTTTCCTGAAGAAACAGGTGCTTCCTTGCTCAGCCTGCCTCAGTAAGTACTCAGATCCAGAAGAACTAATAATCAGGTCTCCTTTCATCCTCATCATTAACTCCATGTACACACTCATATGATTCCAGTGAAATTACACTTAAAACAATTACAAAAATTACATTGAATTTATGCTTAACACACTTAAAACTGTGTTAAGCAACAGGTCTACAGTTAAGACATTTAGCTTCACCTAAAGGTAGGTGAAAGACTGAAAAACCTAAAGTTAGGTTCATTTTTTTCATCACTTGTTTACTTGAAACATTACCATTTAACAAAGCCTCCTCATATATTCATTGACTAGCAGATGTTGACAAATTTCATGTTTTAAGACATTCATGCTATTATGCTACATTTCTTTGAAAGACACACACTACACATAAAATAGTTGTGATTTAGTTTTCATTATTACTTTTAATATAATCTCCAAAGCAAGTAACAGCTAGAGAATACACACAAGTAAATCACTATAAAGGAGCAAAGCACTGTAATCCAAAACCTAGGCATTACTAATCTGCCTCAAGGAATTAGTAGTTACTGAATATCTTCTATGTGTCAAGCACTGGTTGGGCACTTTACACCTGTATTTACATTGTCTCTATAACAGCTTCTGAGTGGTAGCTATTCTATCCATATTAAGGAAGAGGAAACTGAAACTGAAAAATACAATACCATGCTGCAGTCCTCACACCTAGAAAGCGTCAGAGCCTATTCAATGTTTTTGTCACTAGAATGTTCCTTTTGTCCTTGTGAAATTTTTTTTTCAGTAGCTATGTATGAAAACTCCATTAATTTTCAATAGGCCAACAAGTAGGTACTTGGATACTATAAGCAGAGTATGACCTATCATTCAATAAGTAATAACAATGCATATTATCAAATATATTTTTAATTTGAATACATGAAATTTTAAATTGAATATATGAAAAAATACTTTCTGACACCTGTGAAATTACTTAGCAAGGCAGATCAGTGTCTGCTTTGCCCACTCATGCTTCATCAGACCGAAATGAATTTTCAACAGGCCAACAACTAGGTACTTGGATACTATGAGCAGAGTATGACCTATCATTCAATAATAAGTAATAATAATGCATATTATCAAATATATTTTTAAATTTGATATAAGCTATCATTTTGCACATTCCAAGAAAGTAAAATTTTACCTTTTTGGAAATATGAAAACACAATAACTCTGGCCCAATAGAGACATTCAGCCATGATCTCCTTCTATAAAGAACACTAAATGGCATAAAATATATGGTATGATATGAACAAAAGAGCATTCATTTGTGTGAAAGTGTCCATAGGGTGTGTTATGTGTGATACAGCTCAGTATTATAGACTGAGATTTGTATGAAAGAAATAAATTACTATACCATTACTAATTTCACTTCCTTACATGGAATCTGCTTAAAATAGACTAAACAGATTCTCTCAGTATCAATGTGCTGATGTTTATATAGTTGTGAACAGAAGTATTGTCACAGAGGAGATAGTTTTTCCCTACTTGACAGCTAAAGAGAAAGGCCAATCAGATAAGTATTAATTTAGGTCTGAAGAACCACAAATGGGCAAAGCAGACATTGATCTGCCTTGCTAAGTAATTTCACAGGCGTCAGAACGTTTTTTTTCAAAAAATCATTTGGTCTCATTTTGTTATGTTAGATCTTCAAGTTGTCTGGAAGAAGGGCTTAAATGACAGAAAAGAGGTCTGTATATTAGAATGTGCAAAGGAAACCTTAATTCTGTACTGACTAGGCACCTTGGGAAGTAAAAGAAGTCTGAGACTCTATTGAACACGGGGATCATATGGTGAAAGTAAGAAACTCTGTAGCTCTGGGCCAGTGCGGGAGAGCCTAGCTTGAGATTGATCTGCTAAAAACAAAAGGTTTCATTTTTGAGGCTTGGAAAGTTTTCCCACATCCCAAAACGAGAATTAACAGGATTTTGTTTTTGAAAGGATAGCCTTAAATGAGATTTATTTGGAGAAGTCAAAAGATACAGATTGAAGTACTACCAGATAAAATGGTGGGGGTGTGGGTAGGGGGAAAAATCCTTTTTTTTTGCAATATATTTCAAACCTGGAAAGATAGAAGGCAATTATATTGGGGGAATCTGTGTGCTGATCAGACCCTGCACCCAGCATGACTTTCACTCTGGAGCTTGAAGAAACAGAATAGAAACATCACGTGCACACCTTAGAGGCAAGACAAGTATTAAGGTCCAGAGCCAATATAATGAGAAGGCTTAGTGGAAGGGTGGCAGAAAGGAGACTCTTGGTAACTTTTTAAAGTACCAGTGCCCGGAAGAGAGCAGAGAACTTGGTTTGACAGCAACGTTGAACAATGGAATGTGCCCTGGGAAGGTCAACCACAAATGACAGGTCACAGCCAATCATGAACTGCTTAAGACCTGACACAAAGCAAAGGGAGAGTCTGTCTCTCAAGGCCAGTGTCCAAATCCTTTATTCTTGTGCTGTAATAACTGGTGTTTTAATTTCAGTAATTCCCAATTAAATGTAAAAAAATTAGAAAAATAACAGTATATGACTTTTCTTGTACTTCAGTATTATGGATATACACAACACACACATATACTAAATATAAACCCATGAATTTATGTATTTCTTTATCTATATACAATTCTTCAAAGTACAAGGAATTATAACATTTTGAACAAAATTCCAGAAGTGACCGTTTTCTGTGTTGCCGGGTACTATGAACCTACAACGTTGTCTAATATATATTATCAAATATTCCCAGACTTGTTGTGAAGACTTTATTCACAACTTGTTGTTGAATTAAAGAAATAATAAGGGGCTGGGTGCGGTGACTCATGCCTGTAATCCCAGCACTTTGGGAGGCCAAGGCAGGCAGATCATCTGAGGTCAGGAGTTCGAGACCAGCCTGGACAACATGGTGAAACACTGTCTCTACTAAAAAAAATAAATAAATAAATACATAAATAAAAATACAAAATTAGCCAGGCATGGTGATACATGCCCATAATCCCAGCTACTCAGGAGGCTGAGGCAAGAGAATCACTCAAATCTGGGAGGTGGAGGTTACAGTGAGCAGAGATCATGCTGTTGCACTCCAGCCTGGGTGACAAGAGAGAAACTCTGGCAGGAAAAAAAAAAAAAAAGGAAAGAAATAATAAGAGTTAATTCGAAAAACATGAAAAAACCATCATTATAAATCATTTTATGTTATAGTTTTAAAAACTGATAATAAAAGTGTTTTCTACATCAGATAACCAAAATCAACCTTCTTTTCTTTTTTCCTTTGGTAAGAAATAACCCTGCTTCTGTATTTTATAAATTCCAAAAAAGAAATAGAGAAGCCCAACTGACTGACCACTCTAGAAGGTCCTCACAAGTATGTATCACTTGTCCCTCCTGATCTCACTGTCAGTCAAACATAGACAACCACATATCAACTCTATGAAGTTCCTAGCCTGCTATGCTGCAGCTCTAAGTCATATAAGTTATTCTAAACATATTGCTGTTTTCCTAAAAAGAAAAACAAATCCAAAGAAATAGTTTCTGATACAGTAGTCACCACTCTTCTCTACTTTTACATTCTCATATTTGTCCTATCATTCTAGGCCCACCTTCTTTGTGTCTTATTTTAAAAAGCCACCCTAGGCCGGGCGCGGTGGCTCACGCTTGTAATCCCAGCACTTTGGGAGGCCGAGGCGGGCGGATCACGCGGTGAAACCCTCTCTAAAAAATACAAAATTACGGGGTGGGCCTGTAGTCCACCCGAGGTGAGGAAGGGAAAAAAAGCCACCCTAAAATCTTTAGGTAGATATGATATCGCCTTCCTCAAAAATTCTACAATATTCACTTTATGTATCCAATAATCTATTCATAAAGAACTCTGACAGATGAGTTATGTGGCTTTATGTGTCTATTTTATACATAGAACTCAAGTAAGAAATAAATAATGGTGCTTTTGTAAATAAAGTTTGCAGAACTTATGAAAACGTACTTTCATTTAAGCTAGTTCTTAAGGGATAATAACAACAGAACAGCGTTGATTCTCTTGAAATTCAAATTTGAAGGTTAAAACAAAACAAAATTTCTGACCCATATTATGAAGATTCATAAGCACTTTGACAGCTTGATTTGACCTCAGCTGTAAACAACTTTGTTTTAGCTATGCCCAAATACATTTCTAAGAGTTTGGATTACACATTAATCATTTTTCAATACCACTTAATAACTATGAGTTGTACATAATAACAGTGCTGTTAGTAGTTGTCCCATTATCCTTTCCTGGCAATATTTCTACTATGTCACAATAACTATATATTTTTTTTAAAAAAAAAAAAGAATTTTCCAACGAACATGGCAAGTTCATTTTATTCTAAATACCAATCTATAGATCTATATATAAGTGGCCTAAGGAAATTAGCCTACTATCCTCTCCCACCCTCTCAATCAGGATCTTAAACAAAGAATTCAGCATATATTTGTCATGTTCACACTTTAGCAAAAATTCCCATGGTATTTCCTATCACATGTACTCTCTTCAGTAAGTCTGAGGATGGAAGTGGATCATACTCTGAGGCTGTGGAACGCAAGGCCAAGGGAAGAAAAAGGATGACTTGGAGATGTAGCTTAGGGAGCAATGAGCAAATGTTGCTCTTGACAAGCATAGGAGGGGAAGCAAGAAAGCCTCTGAATTGCTAAATCTCAGCAAGCTGTCAGAGAGCCAAGTCTGGATTCTCCTAAAAGTATGGACAATGAAAAAGAACCAATTGAAATCACTCAAGGATTACACTTACAACTTCGTTTGGTAGAACTGATTTGATCTACACAAACATTCAGATACAATGAGACTGAGAATGGGATACTTTCACTTATCTTTAGCTACTACTTGGTTTTAGAGTAGAAACCTCACTTTCTTTTCTGGCTGTATATACTGTGAACTGATAAGAGGATAAGGAAAATCAGGGTTTTTGCCCAAAGGAATGCAATAATTCCTCAGCCTGATTCCTGATTCCTAGAGCCTTCCAACGTATTTATTGTATGTTTCCTATCTCTTAGCTGCAGACTAACAAATATGACCTGGATACTTTCTGATTCAGTTCTGGAATAGGTGTGGTTCAGAAGGAGATACTGTTTATGGAGATAGTATTACTCTCACAATCCTTTGTGCACTCTTAAATGCCTTGACTGATATCCTCCTGCCCTAGCACCTAACACTAAACTCACTTTCTCTACTATATATTATAATGCACAATTCACTTATAATGAATTGATTTATTGTAAATTTTCATTCTTATTATTTCCAAAAATAATTTTGTTTTATTAACAGGCATATTATTTGTTAATTTTTTAAAGGTGTGCCAAATAAAGCACAAAAACATTCAACAATGAATAATTCTGTGCTAGCCATTGAGAATATAAAGATGAAAAATAATACATACTCAGCTTTAAGAAACTCAGAATCTGGCACAAGAAGATGATTCACATAAGCAGTTTCACAGACTAAATGAGTCAATTGACATATTCAATAGAATGAAACTTCATTTGGCTTGCTGATGAAGACTCCAGTGGGTCATGTTATATTTTATCTAAAGACATGTTTATGATTGCTGCAACACTTTAAGTTACTCTAAGTTTTGGTCAACATAGTTTCCCACGCCGCATTTCTCCAAGCAAGGGAAACCTAGAAATGCAGGTTTAATGACTCATTCAGGAGATGACAAGATTCCTTAAAACGTGTGGTTCCTTTAAATTTTACCCTAAGCTTGTAAAAACTACCAAGACCAAACTATTCTTCATATTTATCAACAGAATTTTATTTTTGCTTATCTTCATTCCCCAATTCAAGTATAAATTGTATATTTTCTTATCCTGGGTTTGACAGACCACAGCTTTGTTACTGTTTGGAAATAGTGTGTGGATTGCCTATTTATACTGATGTTTATGTCTTGGCAATAGTGGGAGATAGTAGCTGGAGACATTCATACATATTTGTGTCAGAAAGAATTTATTGATTCTTCTATATGTTTAATTAAGGTAAAAATGTTAAAGAACCTACAAATTAAAAGGAGTCAATCTTTTAAAAATATACCAAATGCCATTTTCTTAACATTATTTTACCTTTTCAACTACCTACTCTCCAACTATAAATGGTTGTAATAATGTGCCACAGGCAGGCTACTTCATTCTTGGTAAGCACATATTATATAATATATGATATTTAATATATACAGGCACATGAATCTCTGCTTCCATCATTCTAATTGTTTAGTACCACTGTTTCATTCACTATTTCGTTTTACATTTTACAGATTAATTTCACATATCAAGTCTTATTTAAGTTAAAATATATGTATTTGCTTTTTACTTAGAAATATTTAGTTTTTCAGGATCAAAATGTACCAATAAATGCATGCAAAGAGCACATCAATACCTTTAGCAAATTTAATTTTAACTAATTCTTCTGTTTTGTGAATGTTAAATTTCATGACTATTATGCCAATTTTTCCAAACTTGGTCTGCACGCCTTATTCTGTGCATATCTACCCTAGTAGCCTACCCATTTCCAGATTAGTGAAAGAGCTGTCACAAATTGCTAGTGCCACCTATTAGTGGAAGCATAGAACTGCAAATCATGATAATTCCTTTATATAGTGCCTTAGAAATCATGAGGGGTAAAAGCCATCCCAAGATTCACACTTGTTCTAATGTATGTTTACAACTGTTGGTCTTTTTAAAATAAACCTTCACTACATGTGCAAAATTTATTTCAATACTGTCATGAGTTTTGGAGATTTTACCTCTGTAACTTTGTAGCAATGAATTATTTATCACGTATTACTTTTTCATAAAGATTTGACAAAAGCAATGTCTTAGTCGATTAATATGTAACTCTGTAATGTCATGACTTTGTAAATAAAAGTTGTTGGATAATGATCAATTCAAAATTTATATCACCATTGGCCATTTTGGAAGATTTTGTAAAAATCAGATTAAACATTATTCAAAATAATCCTGACTTTAGATTTTGAAATTCTTCAAAAGTTGTGAAGGTGTGGTATTTTGACTTCTGGAGCTATGATACAAAGGTGTGTCACTGGAGTTAAAATAAGAAAAATTGGGATAATTTAAAATATACAATTTCTTACAGGCAACTTAAAATTCATGATAACTTTAAAATGCAGGTTTCTTAAAATGCAAACCTGAGAACATGATAGAAAATTTAATGCCCTATACAATTATGTATTCACATTAAGCATAAGAGCCTCCATAACAACAATTTAACATTAATTTTTATTACTAGGAACATATGCAATCATATTAATTAATTCTAATTAAATGTATTCCTGAAAGATCCTTGAAATACATTAAGTCTTTACTATAGAATTTAAGTATAATTGACCTCAAATTATAATATATGATTTATATAATAATTAAAATCAGAAAATAAAGGAAAATTAGATATCACAGATCAATATAGCTGTTTAGTTTGCTAATATTTTAGTAAACTATGTATTTCATGTCACTGACAATAGTAGAACTCTAGAAATCATTCATATGAAGAGAAAAAAACCCTAAAAAGTTAGAATTGGGAAAATTATCTATTCAGTATTCATATTTATTTAAGTTGTTAATGACTGAATATCATTATTAAAGCTGGTGAGTTAGAGGCTTACGCGAATTTGTTTTGTGGTCTCAGTTATTTTCTTGATTGCTAAAGTCTACACTGTATAAATTCTTTCAAAGGCCAATCTGGTTGGCAGCTTTAAGCAGAGAATCCACAAATTGGAGATTTTTACAAGCCCTCATCTGATCTGACCAGCACTGAATCACAAGATGTGTGACTGAGTGTTTTATTTTATGTTCATTTTACATTATTTTGCCAGGGTACACTTGTTGAATAGATGAATAAAAAGTTCTAGTTTTCAGTGTGTTTAAATTCAAGATTTCAGCATCAAAATATGATTTATAAGGTTAATAGAATTTGAGAAGAAAAGGTCATCCAAAGTCCTGGTGACAAATATACAGTGAGTATTTGAGAAAAGTCATTGCAAATAATTGATAACTTCTTTGCTCTATGCATGTGCGTATGTATGTGTGTGAGTGTGTGGGTGTGTCTTCCCCCCACAACTCCCACATATGTTTCCTAAAAACCTTCCATTTTAGCTGTGAGCAGATTTTTAGGGTAAGACTAACTCTATCTTATACTATTATGTGAATGTTCAAGACATCCATGAAAACTTTTCATGGGACACAAAAGACAACACCTACTCTATTATTTTACGTATATATATATATATATATATATACACGTATATATAATTTAAAATATCAATGTCATTTCAAACCAACAATTTACGAAGAATTGTATTGTGATTCACAACTTGTAGATTGCTGAGGTTATTTCCACAATTATAAAATCAAGTTATTTTCTGAATTATAAAATCATAAAATGAAGTTATATTTCCTATGTATTGAAATATATGTATATGTATACCTGTGTGTACACATAAATGTATTGGTATACACACATATACACACACACACACACAAATACTGCTCTGGTGAAAGTAAAGACAATCTTAAAGGAAAGACAAAAAGTTTAATTAGAAAATCATTCATATTAATTAATTTTTGAACTAATTGTAATTTATTGAACGAAAGGTAAAGAACTTTTGCAAATTTTACTTCAGAAATTTTAACTAAATAAAATGATCTTCTCTTGTCACAAATATACATATGAGAATTTTTATTTAATTGATAACCTCAATCTTATAATAACACCTCGACTGAAAAAAAAAAAAACAACTTTAGAACATAGAAAAAAGAAAGCCTTCAGAATTTCTACCACTTTTTAAAGTGCTATTTACTAAGTCCTTCCTATGAAGTTAAGGTTAAAATCATTGATTTAACCTTTGGATTCACAGGATCACCATCACATTGAGACTTGCATGTGTCTTTGATTTCTACCAAAACTGAAGCACACAGTGTCCTGGAATAGCCCATTACATTGGATGATGGAACATTTGTCATTTGTTTAAAACACAAACCCTAATTATTTTCTTGTGATTCATGCAGGTTTTTCTGAAGACTTCATTGTATCACATATCCCAAATGGAAGATTATATGATTTTCCTGTATTTCATGAGAAAAGTGAAATTTGACTAGTTTTGTAGAAGAAATAAACAGTTGTGCATGGACCACTTTTTAAAAGAAGGATTTTACCATTTAGCTATATTACATATATTTAAAAAAGACAAAAGTATTTCTGAGTAAATGTTTCTTAAGGATAATTTCCATGTAACTGCTGAGATTTACAGAGTTCTCACATTTTCTTCCCCCATAAGGATTCTAAATCAGATTGGTTCAGAGGAAAAGCCAGCATACCCCATTTTTCTAATATTATCACTTCTCCAGATGGTCCTGAACACATCTATTCAATTCCTTTTTCCTAGAAAGTAAAGAGGTATCTTATTAGATATGTACACCCTCTACAAAGGCCACCTTCCTGTTTTTACTTCTTTTTAACATATCAAGTCTCTTTCATCTCCTACCAGGCAAAAATGATAAGTAGAAAGTAAGCACAGTGATTGCCTAAAACTTCATCTTGGCAACCTGAGCAATGAGAGAGTTAATGGTGGATCTTTGAAAACAAGTGACCATGGGAAATTAAGGTTGGCAGGGATTTAACTCTTCATGAATCATGCTAGAATATTTTTAAGGGCAATGCAGTGGATGTTTTAACTGTGTTTGACATCTAATTAAGGAGAAACAAGAAGTAGCTTTAAAAAAATCTCTATTATACTTTAGAAACAAAGTACTGGCAATTGGCTACCACATACTTGCTTTGTCCAAACAAACATACACGTAGAGACAAAAAGGTAATGACAGATTAATAAAATAACAGAAAAAAATTTCCTCAGGCCATTCCTTTTATTCTTCTTCCTGTTGTTCATTTTGCAGTTTATTTTACCAAATTATTAAGCTCTAGGTGTATCAATGGAATTGTTATGTAGCTGTAAAGCAGTTTCTTACTTAAAGGAAAGCAGAATAATTCTAATAGATGCCACCACTAAAACAAGGCTTATAAAGGCAGTATCAAATATATACACCTTGCTAATATATACTGCTTGCTTCATCAGATAGGTTTAAGGCATATGTGCGCAACAAAGGATATTCAAATTAAATGTGATCTTTTTAATGTACAGAAAGAACAAGTGCTTCCTCTGTCATGGAGAGTAACCTATTATCATGGAAATAAAATTCTTGCAAAATAAAAAAGTTTAATTCCCTATTTTTATTTTATTTTAAAATGTATTTAGCACTTAGATATATTCAAACCTAGTAGATTTTTAAAATATATTTCATGATTTTGAACTTGTTAAACTAAAAGTATTACAAATAGCCAGTCACATCTTTGAGAACTAAAGTTGCATGTAAAACTTACTCATAGGGAGCATAAACTTGGATAAAGTGGACCATCAACTTAGACTTATTTGATATCACCTTGTCAAGGAGTGAAAACAGAAAGCAAAACTGATAAAAACACAGACACCATAATATCATATACTGTGGAAATAATTTAAAGATAGTTACTAAATTAAGTAAATAATGCTATATGATTTTTTAAAACTTACATAAGTACAATTGCACTTCTGTTTGTTGATGTTTAAGTCTCTATTCCCAACTTGATACTCAGGAAAACATTACACCAAAAAGTAAATAGATATTCTAATTCAATGCATTTTATCTAACGAGCACTAAGTCCAAAGAAACACATTACTAGGTATTTAATTTTCTAATTCAAAGTGTGAAAATTACATCTCTCTTTCTGATTTGAGATCCTCATTCACACTAGGGCATTCAGAAAAAGATGTTCCCCATCTTATGAGAATTAAAGAATATATTTTGTGGCATAAGAGCAAGGTACAGTAGACAGACATCTCTACAAATACATTCAATAATTTTTATTTTAACTTATAGGCTAAAAAATAAGCTTCATTAGAGCTTCTCACTGCTCCACCCCCAATTTTAGAAATCTGAGAATCATAAGAAATCAACACCTTAGGGAGTAAAACTACTTGAGTTAAAGCAGTTTAATCTTCAACTCCATTTTAATAATACCTGAGTTATAGAAAGATTTACTGCCATTAAATGTATGTATATCATTTTGGGATCTACTTTAGCATTACTTTATACATCATCTATCTATAAGATCTATCTAAGCAAATGTAGAACAAATATAAAAAAATCCTCAATAAAAATAAGCACATACATTAAATTGTAACCACATAAAGCACTAGTGATAAAGCTCTTTTTTCTCTCTTAAATTTATACTTTTCAAAAGAGAAGTTTACACAACTACCTATGCAAGTAGACAGTAATGCATCTGCAGTTCTCACTGAAATACATATAGAATTAAATAACATAATATTTCAAAGACTTTAGCTTTACACAATTAGCCAAATACCGTCTTTTGTACAA
Organism: Hylobates moloch; assembly: GCF_009828535.3. Lineage (NCBI taxonomy): Eukaryota > Metazoa > Chordata > Mammalia > Primates > Hylobatidae > Hylobates > Hylobates moloch. Next base: position 176,398,088 of record NW_026652276.1, on the reverse strand, counting down.
TCATAACACACTGTGGAAAAACTAGTCTGTTCCATCCAGTTTATGTTCTCTTGGCAAACCATGATCTACTGCTTATGTTAAGCATCTGATTGTCAGATTTGAACAAACTGAATATTCATGATGACGATTAACCATTTCATGTCTAAAACTAAGAAAATGCAATTCATCATAGTAATTATAGGTAAGGCATGCACATCTACAAAGAGCCCATTTTTGCATTTCTATTTTTAAGAAAATATTTTAATAGAATTAAAGTCGGAAAAATTAACAGGCATAAGATAGGATAATAAGATATACAGATCGGCGTGTACCAGGCATACAGCTCTTTTCAGCAAATGTGATTAAATGTTCTTTGTTTGCATTTAAATTGTCATATATCAAACAGAAGACATGCTTCTTACAAAAAGGTTTAAAGCACCTCAGGAAGATACACATAATCACGTCGGTTTACCAGGTTAAACTAAAGGTTTGATGATTTGGGGTTGGGAGGGAGTTCAAGGAATTAAGGGGGGGGCGGTTATTACAAAGCTAACCAAATAAAAGAAAAATAAGATTTACCTTTGTAGGATAATTTCAGCCTTGGCACATTGTTCTTCCCATTCTGATAGTTTGCTCTTGCTGTAAGTAATACTCCCCAGAAAAGACAGACAATCCTAGTTAACCAGCCCATGCTGCAGACGCTGTAGGTCCCTTTGCTGCTTTAGTCTTCCTTCCTGTATTGTGCGGCCAGAGAAGTTCAAACAATCTGGAAACTGGAGGTAACAGGTGATTTAGGTCAGTTTCATTCATAAATGCAGACAATCAAGACCTCATGGCAACACTAACACCTCTTCTTCTGTAACAGTCACTGAAGCACAGAAACTTCAAACCCTCCAAAAAGAAAAAAAAAAAAAAAAAAAAATTCCGAGCCAGGCACCGGATAATGAGGCACAACTGTTGTGTGGAAAGAAAAAAAAAAAAAATTAACAAGGTCTGCTGCAGTGGTGCTTAAGAAGGAGTTCCTTTTATCTAAGCTCCTCTGATAGCCGGTGGCAGTCTCTAATCCTGCTCCCTGCTTCATTCGGCTCCGGGGAAGCAGAATGAAAGGGAAACAGAGAGAGAGAGAGAGAGAGAGAGAGAGAGAGAGAGAGAGAAACCGTGAGCAGCGCGGACTTTTCCTGTACGCATGTAGGGGGAGATGACACAAGATCCCACAGACAGGTTTCCCCAACACTCACTAGACTGGCTGACAATGGGAGAACAGGCGAGCTCAACCCACTCGCCTTCCCTCCTGTCACACAACACATGCAAAAAACATCTCGTAGAGATTAGAGCCGGGAGCAGAACCCTCCGGCGTGCCTGTGAAAGGCATGTAGCTATAAATTTACTTCCCAAGGCAAGCGTTGTTTTATAGCCATTTTTGGGTGCAATTTTGATTTTAAAAATCTGAATTCTGCTACCTACAAAATTTACAATTCATGCTCATTATACAATCCTGCTGAACTTGTGCATTGTATATGTGTGTGTGTGTGTGTGTGTGTGTGTCTATATATCCTCATCAATACAACTTTAACCACTGAAGGTTTTAAAGCCTTGTTAGAGATCATTCCCTCCTCCCAACAAACCCCCTGGGCTCAACCACCCCCTTCCTCTGTCCCACTGCAATTTCAGGGAAGAAATTCCTAGTAAAGCCCATTCCAACAATCAGTTCAAGACAAATATAGGTCCTTTGAGAATTATAAATTACAACAGGGGATTCTCAAAAGGATACTCAGAATTTAAAAACATCTATGGTTTTCCAGCTTCTGGAATGCTCTGGCTAACATTTTTAATGCATCACATCTCATTAATTAAAGACACTTCCCTAGTTTTGGTTTAAAGGGCAGCGGAAGATGACAAAGTTCACAAAAGTCCCTGCTGAGTGTCAAGGAGTAACATGAAAAGAATATCTCTGTGTCTTCATGAGCTGCTGAAGGGTTACTAAATTTTCTGTGGGACGTATAGGCATGTATTCAGGCAGTCATACGAACACCATTAGTGCCTTCTGAAACAAGTAGTTGGCTGTGGCCTCTCAATTTTCTCTCTTATTTTTCCTTCAGTTTTCCTCAAAGCTGATATTTTTACAAGAATCTTTAGGGGATGTATAAAAAAGTTAACAGGACAGAACTTTCTCTCCTTTATTCCCCAAATGATTCTGCCCTACCCCCTCCTACCACCACTCCGCACCCCCCACCTCCAGATACAGCACTTGGAATCCAGAGACTCAACTTCAATAGTATGGAAACTTCTTGGCTGAAAGGGGAGAGTGAGTCTCACAATTAGAAACAGAAACACCTACTGAAAGTCGCTTAGTATTCTTAAGAAAATGATCTAAGCATTGTCACTACAGCTTTCATTACTTAATGTCTACAGACCAATAGAGAAAGCACAGCGCTCGCTCTCTCTCTCTCTCTCCCTCTCTGCCTTTGGATGTGTGGCTTGTGTGAATGTAGGCGGAGAAGGAGGAAGAGGAGGATTTAAAGAGGGGGAGAATGGGGAAAAGGGAGGAGGAATTCTCTCTCTACTTCAATAGATTGACTCATCAAACAGATCTTATTGTATTTGTCAGTTTCCGCAAGCCTATTGATCAGCCAGTATTGTTAAGAAAATAAAATCCAAAAATAATGTTGATTTTACTGATTCCCACACTTGTTATCCTAGGCACTTTTCACGCTCTAGGCAATGGATTAAGGCTACAAATGACAAGAGGCTTGTCTGTCTTCCATGGATTACTCTCTATAGACATTCATTCCGCAGAGGAATTCATGTCGCTTTGGGATTATTTCAAGGATTGGACTAATGAATTATCCCATTGAAATCTCACATATAATTAGTTTAAATGCTTTAAGTAGTTTTACCATTTTATTAGTGTATATTTTATATGTCTTAAAATATATTTATATTTTTACTCTTGTTTTCTAGAATAGAAGAGCAAGTTTATTTTGTCAAAACTAAACAGGATAATAAAATTTATAAGTGTATCCATTTCACCTGTGTAATGTCTAATCCTAAAACATTTTGGTATGCTCCAGATAAAACAAAAGGCTGTAAGTAAATTTAGATTAAAGAGGGTCAAAAATGGCTCCATGGGGGAAGAAAAACATAAAATTTGGATTTTGAACCACAAAATCAGGACAAAGTTATTTCATTTCATAAAATGAACAATTTAAATTAATGTTGATGCATGGAAGTTGGTAGCACAGACACCTCCACATACACACTATTTTTTATAAACTATGATATGATTATTTATATTTGATATTTTTCTTATCCTCCAAATTATGATCTTCCTGTTTTTCCAGATGTTTAAAAGTTTCATAGGTTTGCATTTATATTTGCTTTTCTGCAGATTTTTTATTTAAGAAATGTAAAATTAGTATATTCTTCAGGCAAACTAACTGTCCTAGACTGATTAAATTATAAAATACTAGAAATGTGCGGCCACACACAGATAATTCAAATGTTAAATAAAAAATGAAAGAAGAAAGTAAATGCCTGAAAAATACTCACAAAAGCATTTGGAATATTATATTTCTACCGCCTTCTTATTCGACTTTGCTCAGAGTTGAATAAAATTGTGTTTAACTTTTTTTTAATATCCCCAAATACCTGAGGATAATCAAACTTCAACTTATTTCTCAACTAAAGTAGAAGCAAGGTATGGGTGGACCTTGATGGGCGGTGTCAGAATCTATCGGAATCTGGCTGCATGTGTACAATGCAGATTTTAATCCACTCCTCCAAAGATCACTCTTTTTTTTTTGAGACGGAGTCTTGCTCCGTCACTGAGGCTGGAGTGCAGTGGTGCGATCTCGGCTCACTGCAACCTCCGCCTCCCGGGTTCAAGCAATTCTCCTGTCTCAGCCTCCCGAGTAGCTGGGACTACAGGCACACGCCGCCACGCCCAGCTAAGTTTTTGTATTTTAGTAGAGACGGAGTTTCACTGTGTTGCCCAGGCTGTTCTCAAACTCCTGAACTCAGGCAATCCGCCGGCCTTGGTCTCCCATAGTGCTAGGATTACAGGCGTGAGCCCCCGGGCCCGGCCAGATCACTTCTTACTCTGAGAATCTGTAGCCTAAATTCTGAAATTAGAAAACTTGCTGTATTTGACACCATAACCATTGATTTTATTTTACTGTATCACTTACTACTTTTTAAAAGTCACAATATTATATTGGCCTTTTTTTTTTTTTTTTTTTTTTTTTTTTTTTTTTTTTTTTCTTTTTTTCCAGGCTGGAGTGCAGTGGCGTGATCTCGACTCACCGCAACCTCCACCTCCCGGTTTCAAGTGATTCTCCTGCCTCAGCCTCCCGAGTAGCTGGGATTACAGGCACCTGCCACCACACCTGGCTAATTGTATTTTTAGTAGAGACAGGGTTTCACCATGTTGGTCAGGCTGGCCAGGTTGGTCTCAAACTCCTGAACTCAAATGATCCACCCACCTCAGCCTCCCAAAGTGCTGGGATTACAGGCATGAGCCACTGTGCCCGGCCTTATATTGGCCTTTTAACATTGAATTTTATTTAAGGTATAAGTGAAACATTCTTATTTATTTCTTCCCTTAAGTAGCCTATTTTCAATTGTTTTCTAACCCACAATTTACATCGTGTACTATATGTAACTGTATTTGTAACTGAGTGTCTAATACGTCCTAACAATTAGAGCTTTCAAATATGATTAACTCCTGCCATGGAGTTAAATTTCAGCAGGTGCTTAATAGGATGATCATGCTGTTGTACACTTTTCTGTCAAATAAATCAGTAGTTTTTAACCTCACCTCCCTCTGTACTGAGAAAGAGTGCTAAAATTTTTCACAGTGGCAACTTTCTGGACGGTGTGCTTGATTTTCTAGAGGAACAACACTTCCCATTTCACAACAGGTTAGTTAACTTGTTTTTCAGTAAAGACCTCTGTAGTCACAGAAGATACATATTAAAGTATTTACACATTGGCTATGTATTTTTTATCTTTTCATGTATTGGATGAAACCAATGTGTATAATTTTAAAATGTTCACCTCTATATTTTGCTATTATTGAAACAAATTTGGATAGTAATGAACACTGTAATTTAAGAGCAGCACTGTTTCCTAATTTGTGAGATAGCTGTCTAAGTACTTTCCTTGGTTATACATACTCTGAATCTCTCTGTGAATGGTTAGGTAGAAATACTAGCTGTATTTGTCCAGAAAAGAATACAAGGAGAAGGCCGGGCGCGGTGGCTCACGCTTGTAATCCCAGCACTTTGGGAGGCCGAGGCGGGCGGATTACGAGGTCAGGAGATCGAGACCATGGTGAAACCCCGTCTCTACTAAAAATACAAAAAATTAGCCAGGCGTGGTGGCGGGCGCCTGTAGTCCCAGCTACTCGGAGAGGCTGAGGCAGGAGAATGGCGTGAACCCGGGAGGCGGAGCTTGCAGTGAGCCGAGATCATGCCACTGCACTCCAGCCTGGGCGACAGAAAAAAAAAAAAAAAGAATACAAGGAAAAACTGTGTTTTAGATGTATTTCAAAGATTTAGTGGACAAAATGTACCTAAAGTTATGGTGCACTTGATTAATGACCTCTTTAAAGGAAATTACTAAGTTAGGAATTTTTAAATTAGTTAGTTAATCTGTTCTTCTAAGAAATAACACCAAAGAGAAAACCAGTACTAAAAACACAAATTTTAGTATTCTTGGCAAGGTGTTTTTCAGTTGAGACATGTAAAAAACATATTGTTTTTCAATCAACATCTGTTATTTCCATTTTTTTTCCTTCAAGGAATGCTTCATTAGTATTTGAGAAAGGCTTACAATCAACAGAATTTCAGCAAATGTCATACTCAAACATTTGCCTTGCTCTGACTTCTGATGTTGGAAATTCGTTTTTAATGAAGGTTTTTCTATAAAAGAAATTTGAACCTTTCTTTTTTCTAAAAAAGAATTCTGTGGGTGAAAAAATTATTTAGACGATCAGAAGACACTATTAATTGGAGAAATTAAATAGTTGATGTATTATTCATTCTAGCCAAAAATGATAGTAATGTAGGAACTACTGTAGTTGTTGCTGGAAACTGGGGGTGGCAGGTTAAAAGCAATGTTTAAGAAATTAAGTTAAACTTTTTAGAATCTGACCCTTATGAATGCTTTCAGTATAAGCAACATGTGAAAGCATGAGTTGAGAGAAGGAATTGATAAAATGCAAAGAGAATTCAATCTGTAGGGAAGCATTAACTCTTCCCTCTCCCTTTGACTCTCCCACCCCGCCATGCCCTGACCCATTCTCATCATGAATAGTGATTTCAGTAAAAGAAGTTCTTCCTTCCCCTGAACTGAATTTGTAACAGTTTGGAAAAAAAAAAAGTTTTGTGTTTTCCTGTTTTCTTTTGCAACATTAATGTTTGTGATACTTTAAGGTAAATAGGGACTCAGAACATAAAAATATTCCTTGTTTTTCAAATGAATTGATGTGATGTCTTAATATTAAAACAATACAGAAGGAGACCAGAAACTGTTCAAATAGTCATTAATGATGGTGGTAGAGTTGAAGAAAATCCTAGACAATATAGGTTATCAGAAATTACTCGGAAAGTCTTCTAGTGGTAAACTGTCTTTTCCCTGAGAGTTTGAATAATGGAGCCAGTAGGTGAATTTTATTAGGTTGGTAAGTTTGAGTGCGGGATGAAAGAGAGTGACAAGAGAAGGGATGCATAAAATTTCATAAGTTATGGTTAGTATCCCACTTGCCAAATGTAGCTAAAATCTGGTTATAGAAATGATTTATCACTTCTATGGTCTCTCTTTTCTTTTGTCTTCTTAAATTCAACACATTTTTAACATTTCAGAATGTTTTAAAGTGGCATTTTCTCTTTGCCATTTCTATCTGCTTAAGGGTCTTGTCATCACTACAGCTACTTTGTGAGATTATCTGAAGAATGAATGCAGTGTTCCTGAATATTAATATATTAAAAGCAGTGAAACACTGAAAATACCTGTTTTTTTTTTCCTTTTTTTTTTTTTTAAGTGAGGGTCTCCACCTCAACTCAAATGGAACAAGAAAGTTTTCAAGTAAGACAAAAATCCCATTGTTAATACTGATCAGTACAGGCTAGGCAGTGAGGAGGAAAAAATGAGGCATCTGTGGAATACAAATGAAATGAGCAGGTTGGCTATCGGGTGTTTCAGGATATTAAGTTATTAGCTATTTGCTTTCAGTAAAGGCATATCACACACATTTTCACTGAATAAATAAATAAGTAGGTCTACACCAAATAAATAAAGTGAAGAGACTAAGCAATATGGTTTAAAGGATTACTTTCCATCTGACTCACGCAAAACAGATGCATAGAGTTCCCCTTTGTTATCCACTGAAAAAGAATGTTGCACCTCAGATGTAAGTTTATTACAATCTCTATGGCCTAGGAAGAGGACTTTTTTCTTTGTTTTAAATGTTTTTAATGAGCTTGAAGCTGGTAAGGATAAAGAACAGGAATGCTGAAACCTAGAATTAAAGCTCCTTAAAAGGGTTTATTATAATGGCAAAATCAACTGTTTGGTAAACGGTGATTCAAAATCTACAGTGCATTCTGCTTTTTAAGGGCACAGATTTCTGTAAGTTGCAAGAGTTAGAAAAAAAATGACTTCAATTATTTTTATTCCATATTGTCTCAAGTGCAAAACATCATTTGATCCAGTTTATGCTTCTTTCCCCGCCCCCCAATGTGTAGAGTAGCATTATATTCCAGGTTTAATTTCACTGCCTTGGCTACAAAAGCAGCTGTCACCTTATGGAGGAGATTAGAAAATGCCTTGTTTATTAGTTAACAATGTTTTTATTGTTGACAACAATGTGTTTTTAAAAACCCCATTTTTTTCTTAGAGCATATCCATAGAACTAATCTCTTTGAAAATCAATCAATATAAATTCATTTTCCTTTTCCTGTTGTATCAAGGAGAACAGAAATAACATCCAATATGTCTAACTTTGAATCTTCTTAAATTACAGATTCAAGTTGAAAAAGTTTGACTTGAGGACTTAAGTGACAATGTGAGTATTCCTTTGGTTGATTTTTTAAAGTTGATACATAACTTTGGTGACTTAAAGCATTTTAAAGATCCCCAAACATCTAATTAAACTTTATAATCTTCCTTTTGAGACAAAAACGATGTTCGCCCAGTGCAATTGTGTTCTCACATACACTTTGCCATCTCAACTAAAGCTTTATCAGTGAACTGTCACAATGTGCTGATTATACATGAGGAAAACAAATTAACTTATTTTTTAACCTATGACTTAAAACGATGAGTGTAGTTCTCATTGTATAACTTTGTTGAAATGATATTTGATATTTTTGATAGAATTGTACAACATGGCAACTATAGTTTGCAATATACTGAATTCTAGAAAAATGCTAAGAGAGTGAATGTAACGTGTTCTCACCACAAAAGTGATAACTATGGGAGGAAATGCATATGCTAATTAGCTAGATTAAGTCATTCCACGTTGCATACATGCTTTAAAACAATATGTCCTACGCAGTTAATACATACAATTTTATTGTCAATTTTAAAAATAATAAATAATAATCTGATATTTTAGTGGTCTAATTTCATCTATTAAATATTCACTGCACATTTATTGATGCTGTGAAGCCTCTTTCTGTTCTGTTAAATCAAAATTGCAATCACTTATGGAAATAGGAAAACTGAAATTGAACAAACTGAGTTAATGTGGTAGGCTCTTTCTTGGGCTGTTGACATGACTTGGTAAGTGCTTGCCACAGTGTGCAATCCAGGGCACTTAATTTGTTTCCAGAGAAATAATTTTAAATATACTCTTTCTCTACTCTCAAAACTGGTAACCATTGAAAACATTTTGCTTATCACATATCTTGCATTGTTTCCTTTGTATTTCTCCATTCATTCAACAAAATTTTGAGATACGTTTAGGTGCCAGTCTTTGTGACTTACAAAACTAATCACAGGTTATTTTTTTAGGATAGAGATGTATATTCCTAGTTATGAATGTCCTAATGCCCATTTATCTCTTTTTTCCCTGCCCCAAGTTATATAAACCATCTATAAATCTTTCTGTATCTATTTTGGCATAATGTGCTTAATTTTTTAATACATCTATACTGTTATTTCATTAATTCCTGTGTTGTTTTTCATCCCTTCTAGTAATATCTTCTCTATTCTTCTAGAAGACTCTAGCTGATGACAGATTGTCTACATATTTTGTTGGATTACCCATGATTAAGGGCTATTGTATTCCCCTAAGCTAATCTGCCTACAGTTTGCATTAGGTACTCAGGATATAGGATTTTGCATTAAGGACTCAGTATATAGGATTACTTTATATATTTTTGAAAAAGCCTTGCATAATACATCACAATATTTTGCAAGTATTCTAGGAGCTCCTTCTTCCTATGTTTCTACGGTGTTGAGTGCATTTATCTATTATAATTCTTATTGCTTTGTATCACATTTTCTCAGTGGACTCTAAATTCAAAGGGAAGAGAAGCCTTTTTTTTCTTATTTTTAATGCTCAGCATAGAATTTGGCACAGAGTAAAGCCTATCCTATCAATTAATGGATTAATTAACTAGTCAAGGGAAATGTATACTAATTAAAATATTATGTTCAGAAATCTCCTAGTTTTAACAGTTTTCCAGAAATTATTTCTTTGTGTGTGTGTGTGTATATATATATATATATATATTTATATATTCTGAGACAGAGTTTCACTCTTGTTGCCCAGGCTGGAGTGCAATAGCACAATCTTGGCTCACTGCAACCTCTGTCTCCCAGGTTTAGGCAATTCTCCTACCTCAGCCTCCCAAGTAGCAGGGATTACAGGTGTGTGCCACCATACCTAACTAATTTTTTAAATTTTAGTACGGACGGGGTTTCACTATGTTAGTCAGTCTGGTCTCAAACTCCTGACCTCAGGTGATCCAACCACCCCAGCCTCCCAAAGTGCTGGGATTACAGGGGTGAGCCACAACACCCGGCCTCTTTGTAGATATAATTGCACTAGTTGTTCATGCTTTTATGTTAAGCATGTATTGGAGTGTAGGCCATGGCATTAGAGAGAATTCTAAAATACTGCTAAAATAACTACATTATAGTTCACAAAACAAAATATGTTTAGTTTCTCCTTCAAAACATAGAAAATTTCATTGTTATTAACTTTTATACAATTATATATCTCTTTTGAGATTAAAGACTCCTCCAGATTTACTAGCTGGCAGACTATCACAGTATGTTACTCATATAGATAATAATCAAAATGAGTATTCTACAGTGTTTCTAAATGTGTAGTGTTTCCCAATGGTAATATTCTATTTTTTAATTTAAAAATTAAGAATGATGGCCATGAAACTCTTAAGAAATAAAGCACCACAATTGTGAAAATTCATGTATTGTATAAGACAAAACATCTGGATTTAAGTCATAAAATCATAATTTGTAGCAATATAATATAAATGTCAGTTTCTTTGTCTAGAAAGCAGTTGATCACCCCCTTCTCCCATCATGGCTGTCAAATGGAATATTTTTTTTATTGCCAAATACAAGAACATCCAGGGTCCCACATCCCCTGACACTGTGGAGTCAGATTTTGCAGTCACAGAGTTTGGGTAAGCTTCTGGGCATCAGAATTGAACATGGGGCATGAGGATATCATGTAGATACTGGGGAGAAAAATTAGTGATTCCCAAATGCCCTTTAGGAGAAAGAGGAGGCAACTTCTTGAGAATCACTTGCCATAGGTACCACAAAGGCTAAATGAAAGACAGGAGGATCTAGGCTCTTATTAATTTTATCCAATTAATTTTGAAAAGTTGCCCTTTAAGTATTACATGATACATTTTAAATGTGCTAAATTTACATATCAAATGCAGTAGGTTTGACCATGAAGAATCAGATCATATGTATTAAAATGTGAAGATTGGAGAGGGCAGTAGTAAGCAGAGACACCATGACTTAGACTAACAAGTATGAGGTTGCCTTTGCTAATCAGCCCGGCAACTGTAGGCAGCTGCAAATTGAAAGAGAGCAACATTTCACCACTTCACAAATTGCTGGTGACTCACTCGGCCAGATGTGCATTTGAGATCCTCCATCCTTTGTGGCTTGCACAGAAAGAATAGTATCTTTTATGGTAAATCAAGCCTTAAATTATTAGAAGACCCATTACTAGTACTAAATCCTCAACATGTGAGTGAGTTTTAATAACCTAAGTTACAAACTGCATGAGTTAGTGAGTATTTATATTTCAGAGCAAATTATTTTCCCAGATAAGTGTTATAGTTAACTTTAGGAAGCAGAGAAGTTAAGGTCAACAGGTGAAACACCTGTACAATTATTATGGGAATATCTCCTGCTACTATTTATATTTCAAGTCATTACATCTCATAGGTCAATAGCACTCTTTACTATTTTAACTACTCAACAAGTTTTGTTTCATGCTGTTTTCAGAACACTAGGGAATCCTGATTGGCTGGTAAATAAGTTAATTTTCCATTCTGGTGGAATTTTTACTATAATAGTTTCAACAGGAACATTCTCTCTTTACTTTTGGTATCATTGTTAAAATACCTTGGCAAAAACATGACAATGATTACAGTTATGCAACTATCTTTTAACAGTTTCTCAGATCTGCAAATGGACACCCACAAAAATATCATTTAAATTCATAAGATGAATTCTTACAGATATCTAAATTTATAAAATAATTCATGTCCATATTTATTTTTTCATAATAATTTCCAGAAGTCTAGAAACAGTATAAAGTTAAGCATGGAAATATAATTGCCATAATCTGAATAGAATTACAATTCCTATGCATAAGTGTCAATCCATGGCAAAATTCCTAGATTTATTAGCTATAAGTAGTGTGATATATTCAGTAGACTTTAAAGAATCATGTTTTATAACACTATCCAGAATTTTGAAAGTTCATTCCTATTGTAGTCCCTCAAAAACACCATTTCAAATGTATTCAACAGTACTTTCAAATGTGAATTCAATAAATGTGGAAAGCCACTTAGTCTCTTACTAAATTGAGTCTATCAGAAAGTGGTTCGAATGTCACTAATTATTTTATAGGAATAAGCATGTTGTAGCTTTAAACAAACTTAAGCTTCAGTCTACTTTAAAACTAGAGTGCCAGGATGAAAATAAAGATCCTTCTTTTAGAAATAGAGATGATTGAGTTACATTTAACAAGATGCAGGATGTGGCACTTCAGCTATCTAACAGTGACGGGCTGTTTGCAACCCCAGCAGCTAGATCATATTTCCTTTCCCTCATACAATTTCAGAATAATTTCATAAAAATTACATGATTGACACTATGGCATTCTTCCCATTCTGATTTATTTAAATGTTAATACCTCCATAATAAATATATACTTTAAAAGCATTAAGAAAGAAAGTAAAATAAGCCAATTTTACTCTGGTGAATTTTTAAAATCTTAGTTTATTGTAGAAACCAAGATGGCATTTTTTTTTTTTTTTTTTTTTTGAGACGGAGTCTTGCTCTGTCACCCAGGCTGGAGTGCAGTGGCATGCTCTTGGCTCACTGCAATCTCTGCCTCTGGGGTTCGTGGCATTCTCCTGCCTCAGCCTCCTGAGTAGCTGGGACTACAGGTGCCCGCCACCAAGCCCAGCTAATTTTTTCTATTTTTTAGTAGAGACAGGGTTTCAACATGTTAGCCAGGATGGTCGCGATCTCCTGACCTCGTGATCCACCCGCCTCGGCCTCCCAAAGTGCTGGGATTACAGGCGTGAGCCACTGCATCCGGCCTTCCAACATGGCATTTTAGTCTAAATAAAATTTAGACTTATTGATTTCTCTGATTGCTGTTACTTATCTATTAAATGGTCTCGAACTCCTGACCTCAGGTGATCCAGCCAGCCCAGCCTCCCCAAGTGGATACTATTAAATGGGTACTTTCTATTAAATGGGTATTTTCTATAGTTCTTTCTCATTCAACTGCATAAATAAGTGACAGGATATGGCCAAAAAAAATGAGTAAGATATTTTTTATGTTTTATATCATAGCAATTATATATTATAGTAAATATCCCTTTCTGTAACTCATTCTATCTCTACTCTGATTACCCACCTTTAAATATTCAATTATTTACAAAGTCTTGCAAAATTATTTATCCTAATTATAGACACCCAAACAGTGATTGTCACTATTAGTTAAATCTCTATACATACAGGTGTTTGGGCATGTTTACATGTATTCAACCTGTCAGTAAAGTGCATATTTCATGAATATATTCGTCTTGTAGCACTGCTTTAATTGAGAGACCTCTTCAGTGGTGAGGCTCTTATGGCCTATTTCCTGTGAGGTTCCTAGTAACATTCCTTTCCCACAATGGGTCCTCAATAAATGTAAGTGAATTACTTCCTGACTATTGTCATGGTTCCTGGGAGATGCAGGGTGGGGCTGACAGCAAGAGACAAAGCTGGCTGTCAAAACTGTTATTTAGATGAACAGTCAAAGTAGGATTTAAAACAAATTCTGAAGGTTTTCAGAACTCTGCCCATTCTATCAAATCCTGATTCAAATGATTCTATATATTCCATAACCCACTAAGATCAATTTGAAAAACAAACCAGAATTAGAAAACTGGTTAAAGACCATTTTCTTACTTAAAATATAATTGCTAAAAGGCCTATGTTAAGAAACTCTGTTTAACCAAAGAAATTGCTGTGTTCTGTTTTGGGATGTGTAGAAGAGTAGTTTGTTTTAGGGTAATGAAATATGCTTAAATAATAGAATTTCATTAGGTATAGGTTTGACAAAAATGGCTTTCATTTTGCCAAGTTCTCTGACCCATAAGCTGAAAATCAGGCACGATAAAATTTAAGAGGTCAAGTCCTCTTCCTGTGGACATAGGTGTAGGAAAAATGTGCCTTCCTTTTCCTAGGAGGTTGGTGGGGCTGTTGCTATGGGAGGCAGGTTTCCCTGCAATTGCGCTGCAATAAAGAAAGACTGCTGTGAGAGAATGAGGCTGTGTGTGGAATGAGGACCCTAAAACAGTGAGACAGTGAGGAGATTGCAGTTATGTGGATGTTCTTCTTCCTAAGATTATAAGGCATTTTAGTCTTGTGTATTTTATATATGTGTATATGCACACATGCACATGTATACATACCTACACACATATGTATACATATTTATGTATAAATGTATACGTGTATATACTTATATATACATGCATGCTTACATTATATACACACAAATACATATTTAATGTAATTCAAAATAGTTATTAAACTTTTGTACCAGGTTATATACTAAAATGTTCAGAATGGAAAGACAAGCCTGGGGCCGTGGCTCATGCCTGTAATCTCAGCACTTTGGGAGGCCAAGGGGGGCGGATCATGAGGTCAGGAGATAGAGAGCATCCTGGCTAGCGTGGTGAAACCCCATCTCTACTAAAAATACAAAAAAGTAGCTGGGCTTAGTGGCAGGCGCCTGTAATCCCAGCTACTCGGGAGGCTGAGGCAGGAGGATGGCGTGAACCCGGGAGGCGGAGCTTGCAGTGAGCCGAGATCGTGCCACTGCACTCCAGCTTGGGTGACAGAGACTCCGTCTCAAAAAAAAAAAAAAAGAACGGAAAGACAAATGAATACATTCTCTGCCATCAAAAATTTGCAATTAAATGAGGGAGGCAATGTAAGACTAGCCTTTTAGAAATATACAGCAACAATCTACATGTCATTCAACTATAAACTTTAAAACATGGATAAAAGATAATTACTCTTATCTTTTAAAAAGTATTTAGTTAAGCTGAGGTAGTTTCCAATAATGTGTCATAAAGTAATTCTCTTCTCTACTGAATGATTCAAACTCATGAGCGATTTCTGGCATCTTAAGTCTAAGTGGAACAGTTGGCTTTGACCCATTTCCTTATTCCAAAGAATTACTCTCAGATTTCAGTCTTGCAAAAAGTGATGAAGGCTAGTTTCAGAAATCAGATTCAGAATACAGCAAACTACAGGTTTCTTATTACTGCATTATACATGGATCTAAAGGTAAACACTATCACCTGAGTCTCATTACCAGCATTGGATACTGTGTATATGAAATGCTCTAGAAATTATATTCAACTAAACAGAATGTTATTTTATAACAAATGGACTAGTGGCCTATTTACACCTTAATTCAATTTTAAATATTTGTGACTAATACTTGCATTTTAGAATCTTATTGTTCCTGCAAGAGTTTTATTTCATGTATGCTATGGAAGAAACATCACTTTTCATACGTTCGTTTTGTTACATATACCTGCATAGAATCTGGAATGAAACTACAAAGCAGAGAAGAACATTGTGTAACCACTTCTTAATGATTCAGTTAATTTTAGAGCTAAGCCTTTTATATTACTCAGTGGTCCAAGTAGGAATGACAACAAAATGATTCTATTATTTAATCACTCCATGTAGTAGGCTGTGTATGTGTGTATATTTGTGCATGTGTTTGTGTGAGTGCAGGCTCAGGTTTAGGCCAAATGCATAGATTATATTATTAAATAACAAATAAAGAGGCAGTACAGTATGATGAGGGAAACCCAACCTGAGTCCTATTTCCAGTTTGGGCACTAACCAATTATGTGTTGAGTTAATGAATTTCTTGGGGGCTCTATATCCTTTTCTATACATGAATGAGATGGATTAGATAAATTCCACCTTCTGTTCCTTCTTGTGCTGAAAATAGTATATCCAAAAGTGTATTTCAAAACGATAGTATAAAATGTATCACTTAAATTACTGGCAATATTTAATTATTTGGGTTAGGAGTAAGAATTTAATGGTTCATATTTCTCCATGTAAAACCGTAATTTTAGTTGGAGAATAAAATGTAATGGCTGTTATATAATACTCTGCCATTCAAACTATTCAACAATAACTATGATAGCCCCAATAACAACATATTAATTTATTAAATAAAAATATTTGTAATATACTTCCTACACTAGACTCTGAAGTAAGAACCTGGGATAAAGTCATTTACATGCTTCTGACATTAAAAGTAATTGGTTGGCCGGGCGCGGTGGCTCATGCTTGTAATCCCAGCACTTTGGGAGGCCGAGGCGGGCGGATCACGAGGTCAGGAGATCGAGACCACAGTGAAACCCCGTCTCTACTAAAAATACAAAAAATTAGGCCGGGCGCGGTGGCTCACGCTTGTAATCCCAGCACTTTGGGAGGCCGAGGCGGGCGGATCACGAGGTCAGGAGATCGAGACCATGGTGAAACCCCGTCTCTACTAAAAATACAAAAAAATTAGCCGGGCGTAGTGGCGGGCGCCTGTAGTCCCAGCTACTCGGAGAGGCTGAGGCAGGAGAATGGCGTGAACCCGGGAGGCGGAGCTTGCAGTGAGCCGAGATCATGCCACTGCACTCCAGCCTGGGCGACAGAGCGAGACTCCATCTCAAAAAAAAAAAATACAAAAAAAATACAAAAAATTAGCCGGGTGTGGTGGCGGGCGCCTGTAGTCCCAGCTACTCGGAGAGGCTGAGGCAGGAGAATGGCGTGAACCCGGGAGGCAGAGCTTGCAGTGAGCCGAGATAGCGCCACTGCACTGCAGCCTGGGTGACAGAGCGAGACTCCGTCTCCAAAAAAAAAAAAAAAAAGGAAAACGGAATATGGTTGCAGTGTGGAGTGATGTGTTTACTAGGAACAAACATGGAGCTAGGAAGGCTATGCAGGTTTTTTTCTTTTTTTAGAAAAGGTATTTATTAGTTATACCACTGAAACTAGTCCTGTAAGAACAATATACACCATGTTTCTTTAAAAGGATTAATTCCTTTCAAATACAAGAACTGCATAAAGCAATAATGTCAACACAAAACAGTGGTAACATTACATATCTGCAGGCTTAAGCATTGCAAATAATATATATTTTTTTAATTTTATGGCTAGATATTTTTACTAAAACAGTGTTAGCACTTAGACAAGATATATCTGGAACAGAACAAAAACTTTTTGTTCATGCTTTTTATGAATGAATCAGTGATATGTCCCTTTTAAAAATTTGTTGCCTTTAACTGCTTTTATGACAATGGTTTTAGGCAGATTCTACTTAGCCACCAAAAAGAGACTCATTCTCATTCTCTAGTTTTTATTCTTCAGTCTATGTAGGTTTTTAATGGAATAGTCTATACCAGAGATGACTAAACCCCAAATCATAGCAACTAAATATGAAGAGAGAAGGCACATTAGGTTTGTATAAAGGAGGCAAATATGCTAGCCTTGGTGAAAGGTTGCATAAAGAGGAGGATAAAGAAGTGGGATTTTAAAACATTTCTCGGCCGGGTGTGGTGACTCACACCTGTAATCCCAGCACTTTGGGAGGCCAAGGCAGGTGGATCATCTGAGGTCAGGAGTTCGAGACCAGCCTGGCCAACATGGTGAAACACCGTCTCTACTAAAAATACAAAAAAAAAATTACTCGAGCATGCTGTTGCATGCCTGTAGTCCCAGCTACTCGGGAGGCTCAGGCAGGGGAACTGCTTGGAACCCAGAAGGTGGAGGTTGCTTTGAGCTGGGACTGCACCATTGCAATGCAACCTGGGCAACAAGAATGAAACTCCATCTTAAAAAAAAAATTTCTCATAATTCCTGTTATTTTGGCACAGATAAATGGAGACATTAACTGAGACCAGCAAGAAAAGGTATGAATATGCCTGAGGAGACAGAAGGCAGTTGAATTTTGAACTTGCTGATTTTGAGAAGAGTAACAAGTTTGTATTTTAGGTATTCATAAGCATTTGGGAATCAATTTAAAGCTCACATGCCAGAGACAAAAATTGGTCTATATGGCCAGGCGCAGTGGCTCACGCTTGTAATCCCAGCACTTTGGTAGGCGGAGGCGGGCGGATCACGAGGTCAGGAGATCGAGACTACAGTGAAACCCCGTCTCTACTAAAAATACAAAAAATTAGCCGGGCGAGGTGGCGGGCTCCTGTAGTCCCAGCTACTCGGAGAGGCTGAGGCAGGAGAATGGCGTGAACCCGGGAGGCGGAGCTTGCAGTGAGCCGAGATTGCGCCACTGCACTCCAGCCTGGGCAACAGAGCGAGACTCCGTCTCAAGAAAAAAAAAAAAAAAATTAAATTAATAATTAAAAAAAAAATTGGTCTATATGTGGGATTCAAGATCAATGTAAAGATAAAAAGTAGGCTGAGGATGGAACTGTGCATTGCAGTGAGGAACAGGTAAAAGAGTGTACCTTTAGCTAGAATAATGAAACAACCAACCCGGGAAGAACCGGGGAAAGTAATGTCATGCACATCCACGTAGAAACTGTTACAACAGTCAGCCAAATATGGAAGATGAATATTCGGGAGCTGAGCATTGCATGTACTATTTGAAGGAGTTAGGTGGAAAACATAGGTGCCCCATGAAGAACAGAGGTTGTAGTGGAAAAGGAAACCACATTGCAGTTTGTTTGGGAGACCAAACTACAAGAGAAATAATTGACTAATACTTATCTGATTTTGACTAATCAGTGCTCTCTCCTTCTCAAATATAAAAAGATTTAAGAATTATTTCCTGTCCTAGAAGTTTGAATTCACAATGAAAGTGAAAATATTTACTCTAAAAACAAAAATTATTTAGAACACACAGTTTTTTATTTATCATGACCATATTGGGGAAATTAATTCTCTTTTCTCTTAAATGATTCAATTTCATTTACTTCTCCATTTCCCCACCAAGTGTTTTCACAGTCCTCTAACAGAAATTGATTCACTGATCACAATGTAATATTATGCCCTTAGCTTTGTTTTAGGTTGCTATAACAAATGATCTTATGAAGAATACTCTTACAATGTCTGCAAAACCACTATTCATTATACTAGTCAACATCTCAAATAATGACACACATGATAAATTTCTCCCAGAATTTAGTGCTAGAAAGTGTTTCCTCTGATAAAGAACTGATACACGTATTTTTATCAGTAAATTAAAATGTATTTCCTTTTTAACCTTAGTGGATAGGAAGTTTAAAATGAAACAGTGTGGTGTGGAAACCAGCTTTTTCACATTTCTTAGTTTGTAGCTGGAGTATATATTTTCCTTTCTTTTATGACTTTTCTTGTTCTGTAATAGTTTAATTGTTTATACATTTCTGCATATGTGTGTTTATCAAAGTCATCATCAAGTTTTATTAAAAATAAGTAGTACATTACAGCAATAAAAATATTAGTAGTATATTATTTGGTTCACATTTTATTTCAGTCTCTCTTCCTTATTTCTTAATTTTATTTTATTTTATTTTTATTTTTATTTTTTTTTTAGATGGAGTTTCACTTTTGTTGCCCAGGCTAGAGTGCTGTGGCACTAACTTGGCTCATCGCAACCTTCACCTACCAGGTTCAAGGGATTCTCCTGCCTCAGCCTCCCAAGTAGCTGGGATTACAGGCATGTGTCACCATGCCCAGCTAATTTTGTATTTTTAATAGAGATGGGGTTTCTCCATGTTGGTCAGGCTGGTCTTGAACTCCCGACCTCAGGTGATCCACCCGCCTCGGCCTCCCAAAGTGCTGGGATTACAGGCGTGAGCCACGGCGCCCAGACTGTTTCTTAATTTTTTTAAAAGACAAGTCTTGCTCTGTCATGCAGGATGGAATGTAGTGGAGTGCAATAGTAGCTCACTGCAGCCTCAGACTCCTGGGCTCAATGGATCCTCCTGCCTCAGCGTCCCAAGTATCTTGGACTACAGGCATGTACAACCACACTCAGCTAATTTTTTATTTTTAAATATTTTTTATAGATGAGGTCTCACTTTGCTGCCCAGATTGGTCTTGAACTCCTGGCTCCCAAGTGATTCTCCATCCTTGGTTTCTTAAGGTGCTGGGATTATAGGCATAAGCCACTGTACCTGACCTTTTCTTTATTTTTGAAGCTCCTATTTCCCTCCCACGCAAACATTGGCATAATAATAATTTGTGTAGTACCACTTTAATTAAAGATAAATCTTTCTCTACTTGAGTTTTTTATCAGTTATTTTCTTCCTTTTTCATATATTTAATTCCAAGAAAAGAGATGCAAAAGAATTTAATACTGGCTTAAAAAGCATTATTTATTAATTTAATATGCTTGTCTTAATTTTTAATTACATAATTTTTGGGCCTAGTACCAAATAGTACTTTCATTTCTAAAAAGGGAGTTGTCCCAGCACTATCCTGGAAATAGAGGCATTGGGCTATGGCCCTCAACACGATATCCAAGTGTGTTACTAACTTACTTTTACTTGCTCCAAGTAGTCTGCTTATAAGAAGAGAATATGATAGTTATGAAAATATGAGCATTGTGGTTTTGTGACATTTATGTTTCTTATTGTACCTTAAGAATAAACATTGCAATTGATTTCATGATAATAACATGCAACAGTTTTCAATGCCCACAATAAGCCAGACATTGGACTATGAATAGATACTTTTTTGTACAATAAGTTTAATCTCACAACAGTATGCCGCAATATATTAAAAAAAATTATCCCCATATTACCAATGACCAAACTAAGCCTGGGCAAATTAAGTAATTTTATGTCTGACAACAAAGCTCCTATTGCATTTTTTGTTAACATTTCCTCTATACAGTTGCAACTCAGTTGGACTTACGTTGTATGTCTTCTTAGATAATATAATACCAACATTATCTATATAAAGGATTATATTTTTTCAAATTCATCTGCCTTGTGAAATTGGGACAAATATTCTACCAGCACTGTTATTCTTTAAATTACATTTATTAGAATGATATGGATTCTTATACTCACAAAACATGATGAGGAAACATATTATTCCAACTTTCTGTACACAGGGAACAGTTGAATTATATAAAATGTCTATCTTCTCACCTCAGAAGACTTCCTAGGATAGAAGCCCTAAGCTCTGCATTCTTACACATAAATAATCAAAGGCCAAAAGCTGCTGTTCCGCCTGACATGCTCTCTAATTGCTACAGCTCTTTCCTGTATCTACTTAAAGCTTACTTTTTTTGGGGGGCGGGGGGGACAGAGTCTCGCACTGTCACCCAGGCTGGAGTGCAGTGGTGCAATTTGGGCTCACTGCAACCTCCACCTCCCGGGTTCAAGCAATTCTCCTGCCTCAGCCTCCTGAGTAGCTGGGATTATAGGCGCCTGCCACCATGCCCAGCTAATTTTTTGTATTTTTAGTAGAGACAGGGTTTCACCATTTTGGCCAGGCTGGTTTCAAACTCCTGACCTCGTGATTTGTCTGCCTTGGACTCCCAAAGTGTTGGGATTACAGGTGTGAGCCACCGCGCCTGGCCCTTATTTATCTTATTTATTTATTTATTTTTTGGACCTGGAGTTTTACTCTTGTTGCCCAGGCTGGAGTGCAATGGCATGATCTTGGCTCACTGCAACCTCCCCCTCCTGGGTTCAAGCAATTCTCCTGCCTCAGCCTTTGAGTAGCTGGAATTATAGGCGCCTGCTACCACATCCAGCTAATTTTTTTGTATTTTTCATAGAGATGGGGGTTTCACCATGTCGGCCAGGCTGGTCTTGAACTCCTGACCTTAGGTGATCCGCCCCCCTTGGCCTCCCAAAGTGCTGGAATTACAGGCATGAGCCTCTGCACCCGACCCAAATCTTACTCATTTTGAATAAGATTGTGCTCTCCCTGACAACTCAGTTTAAACCTGTAACTCTTTTTTCCTGTCCCCTAGCTCTATTTTTCCCCCATAGCCCTTATTGCCATCTGCCTTACTTGTTTTTGTGGATTCTATTAACCTCCTCTATTAGAAAGTACTCTCTATACCACGTCTGTTTTATTCCATATTCCTAGCATTTGGAATTGTGCCTGGGACATAGTAGGTACCACTAAATAGTTATTGGATGAATAAATTCATAGCATACCCAGTATAACTGTGGAAAATTAATGAACTCATTTTTCATTCACTCTGAAACAAATATTATTTTTCTAGGTCATGTGGAAAATATGTAATCTTTTATAAAAGGGCGAAGAAAGGATTGTAGTGTCAGTTAAAAGTGTATATGTGTACATATACACACACACATAATTACCTCGAAATGAGAAATGAACTGTTAAACATTAATATTCATTTATTGAACAAATAGCTATTAAGGATGATCTTTTTGTCTTTTATTGAAAAGTGATTCCTCTGGTAGTAAAAAATAATCTATCCTTCAGATTTTTTTTATTGACGGAGCCTTGCTCTGTTGCCAGGTTGGAGTGCAGTGGTACGATCTCAGCTCACTGCCACTATCTCAGCTCACTGCCACCATCTCTGCTCACTGCCACCTCTGCCTCCTGGGTTCAAGCGATTCTCCTGCCTCAGCCTCCCGAGTAGCTGGGACTACAGGTGCTCACCACCACGCCCGGCTAATTTTTGTATTTTTAGTAGAGATGGGGTTTTACCATGTTGGCCAGGATGTTCTCGGTCTCCTGACCTCATGACCTGCCTGCCTTGGCCTCCCAAAGTGCTGGGATTACAGGCGTGAAGTATCTCACCTGGCCTCAGATTTTCTTATAGATAAGAGCAGTTGGAAGAGTAGCTCATTGCATTAGGATATTAAGAATCTATGGTGAATATTTTTTAAAGCATTTTTTCAAACCTGATCCTTTCTCCAGCTCGAATTTTACTGATATTTTTTAGATCGATTAAAACAGCACAACAGAAGAGTAACCTCGAGTTATGCCACTGAAAATAAGAAAGAAATTGTGTAACAGTCATGCCTCTGAGTCATGTTAGGCAGAATGACAAATGGACAATGATACACATAATGACATGGGAGTCTCTGGCTTTGTACAGAGGTCCATAAATATTTTGCACATGCTTGGAATACATGGACGTCCAGTTGACAGACTCTCCAAGAAAATTCTAAAATTAGATACTAGATCTAAATTGGTCTCAAGAATTTAATAAAAAGGAATGTCCTCAGAGGCTTTTTGGTCATCACACAAAGGGGTCTTCATTATGCTTTATTTAGCATTGCGCCTTGCAAGCCATTTTGGAAAAATTGAGTCAAAAGAGCTGAATATTAAGACATTGATTCACTTTCCCCCCATATTGCAATCAATTTGAATAGCAGCGGATATGCGATTCATGTTAATTGTGCCAAAACAGCAGCAGCATGAATGTTAAATTATTCACCATGTTCACAAACTGTCACATGGAGCAAATAGCCAACTATTCAAAATAATTGCAAAAAGATTGGCACAGCTGTAATGTGTTTTCAGTGTGTATTTTATATCCTCCTGAAACCAATAGTTAATGCAGAAAGGAATGCCTCTCTTTGATAGACTTAGATGGGAATTTAAATTTCATTCATAAGTGTTTCAAGCAAAAATTAATTAATTCATCTGTACTATAATTTCCTCCTCTCTAAAAAAGTAAAAATATCAAAATATTTCCAGGATAGAAGAAATCAGCAATAAAAAGTGAATCCTCAAAGATATGTTGATGATGCATTGAGAGGTCCTTTGTCTCCTATGGTTAAAAGGAAACAAAGTCATTATTTCTAAATTGCAGCCCTGTCTATTTTTATGCTAATAAACACACTTGACCCTATATAAAAAATTTGTTTCCATTCTAAATGTTATGTTATAATATGGCTTACTAAATCTACCATGTGCTGTGGTGTTTAAATGTGCTACATTTTGAAAAGATGAAGGGAAAAGATGGGGTATGGGGAGGGAAGCACAGAAGAATAGGAGGGCAGAAATAAGGAGTAAAACAACTCGAGGTTTAAAAACTTTAAAATATCTTTCTCAGATCTCTTGAGGCAAGAGTTCAACAGTTCAAGACTTCATTGAGCTATGATCCTGCCAGGGCACGCTAGCCTGAGTGGCAGAGTGAGACTCTGTCTCTTAAAAAAAAAAAATTATCCTCAGGCTGCTCAGGCTGGGTACCATCGCTCATACCTGTAACCCAGCACTTTGGGAGGCAGAGGCAGGAAAATCACTTGAGGCCAGCAGTTTAAAATCAGCTTGGGTGGGCAACAAAGTAAGCTGCCATCTCTACAAAAAATTTAAAAACCATATTAGCTAGTGTGTTGGTACGCACCTGTAGTCCCAGCTACTTGGGAAGCTAAGGCCTCAGGTTAGGAAAAAAAAAAAAATTATCTCATACAAGGTTAATTGACTTTTATCTTTATTTCAAAATATCTTGGTGATATTTTTTGTATAATTTAATTCTTACTTGAGAAAAAAATCTTAAATGTTACATTTGTATAATAGAATTTCAGATAAACTGTATATTTTGTTTCTAAATTGTTTATATTCAAAATTCTAATAATTTGAAATATTTTGGTATGATTCCTTGATCTGCATATTGAAGATCTTTGGTCCTTATTGATGGGATTTTTTTTTTTTATTATACTTTAGGTTTTAGGGTACATGTGCACAATGTGCAGGTTTGTTACATCTGTATCCATGTGCCATGTTGATTTCCTGCACCCATTAGCTCGTCATTTAGCATTAGGTATATCTCCTAATGCTGTCCCTCCCCCCTCCCCCAACCCCACAACAGTACCCGGAATGTGATGTTCCCCTTCCTGTGTCCATGAGTTCTCATTGTTCAATTCCCACCTATGAGTGAGAACATGCGGTGTTTGGTTTTTTGTCCTTGCGATAGTTTACTGAGAATGATGGTTTCCAGTTTCATCCATGTCCCTACAAAGGACACGAACTCATCATTTTTTATGGCTGCATAGTATTCCATGGTGTATATGTGCCACATTTTCTTAATCCAGTCTATCGTTGTTGGACATTTGGGTTGATTCCAAGTCTTTGCTATTGTGAATAGTGCCGCAATAAACATACGTGTGCATGTGTCTTTATAGCAGCAGGATTTATAGTCCTTTGGGTATATACCCAGTAATGGGATGGCTGGGTC
>NW_026652276.1:176152344-176373075 GCF_009828535.3 Hylobates moloch | reverse complement strand
GATTTATAGTCCTTTGGGTATATACCCAGTAATGGGATGGCTGGGTCAAATGGTATTTCTAGTTCTAGATCCCTGAGGAATCGCCACACTGACTTCCACAATGGTTGAACTAGTTTACAGTCCCACCAACAGTGTAAAAGTGTTCCTATTTCTCCACATCCTCTCCAGCACCTGTTGTTTCCTGATTTTTTAATGATGGCCATTCTAACTGGTGTGAGATGGTATCTCACTGTGGTTTTGATTTGCATTTCTCTGATGGCCAGTGATGATGAGCATTTCTTCATGTGTTTTCTGGCTGCATAAATGTCTTCTTTTGAGAAGTGTCTGTTCATGTCCTTTGCCCACTTTTTGATGGGGTTGTTTGTTTTTTTCTTGTAAATTTGTTTGAGTTCATTGTAGATTCTGGATATTAGCCCTTTGTCAGATGAGTAGGTTGCAAAAATTTTCTCCCATTCTGTAGGTTGCCTGTTCACTCTGATGGTAGTTTCTTTTGCTGTGCAGAAGCTCTTTAGTTTAATGAGATCCCATTTGTCAATTTTGGCTTTTGTTGCCATTGCTTTTGGTGTTTTAGACATGAAGTCCTTGCCCACGCCTATGGCCTGAATGGTATTGCCTAGGTTTTCTTGTAGGATTTTAATGGTTTTAGGTCTAACATTTAAGTCTTTAATCCATCTTGAATTAATTTTTGTATAAGGTGTAAGGAAGGGATCCAGTTTCAGCTTTCTACATATGGCTAGCCAGTTTTCCCAGCACCATTTATTAAATAGGGAGATTTTGGGCTGAGACAATGGGATTTTCTAGATATACAATCATGTCATCTGCAAACAGGGACAGTTTGACTTCCTCTTTTCCTAATTGAATACCCTTTATTTCCTTCTCCTGCCTGATTGCTCTGGCCAGAACTTCCAGCACTATGTTGAATAGGAGCGGTGAGAGAGGGCATCCCTGTCTTGTGCCAGTTTTCAGAGGGAATGCTTCCAGTTTTTGCCCATTCAGTATGATATTGGCTGTGGGTTTGTCGTATATAGCTCTTATTATTTTGAGATATGTCCCATCAATACCTAATTTATTGAGCGTTTTTAGCATGAAGGGTTGTTGAATTTTGTCAAAAGCCTTTTCTGCATCTATTGAGATAATCATGTGGTTTTTGTCTTTGGTTCTGTTTATATGCTAGATTACATTTATTGATTTGCATATGTTGAACCAGCCTTGCATCCCAGGGATGAAGCCCACTTGATCATGGTGTATAAGCTTTTTGATGTGCTGCTGGATTCGGTTTGCCAGTATTTTATTGAGGATTTTTGCATCAATGTTCATCAAGGATATTGTTCTAAAATTCTCTTTTTTGGTTGTGTCTCTGCCTGGCTTTGGTATCAGGATGATGCTGGCTTCATAAAATGTGTTAGGGAGGATTCCCTCTTTTTCTATCGATTGGAATAGTTTCAGAAGGAATGGTACCAGTTCCTCCTTGTACCTCTGGTAGAATTCAGCTGTGAATCCATCAGGTCCTGGACTCTTTTTGGTTGGTAAGCTATTGATTATTGCCACAATTTCAGAACCTGTTATTGGTCTATTCAGAGATTCGACTTCTTCCTGATTTAGTCTTGGGAGGGTGTATTTGTCGAGGAATTTATCCATTTCTTCTAGATTTTCTAGTTTATTTGCATAGAGGTGTTTGTAGTATTCTCTGATGGTAGATTGTATTTCTGTGGGATCGGTGGTGATATCCCCTTTTTCATTTTTTATTGCATCTATTTGATTCTTCTCTCTTTTCTTCTTTATTAGTCTTGCTAGTGGTCTATCAATTTTGTTGATCTTCTCAAAAAACCAGCTCCTGGATTCATTAATTTTTTGAAGGGTTTTTTGTGTCTCTATTTCCTTCAGTTCTGCTCTGATTTTAGTTATTTCTAGCCTTCTGCTAGCTTTTGAATGTGTTTGCTCTTGCTTTTCTAGTTCTTTTAATTGTGATGTTAGGGTGCAAATTTTGGATCTTTCCTGTTTTCTCTGGTGGGCATTTAGTGCTATAAATTTCCCTCTACACACTGCTTTGAATGTGTCCCAGAGATTCTGGTAGGTTGTGTCTTTGTTCTCGTTGGTTTCAAAGAACATCTTTATTTCTGCCTTCATTTCATTATGTACCCAATAGTCATTCAGGAGCAGGTTGTTCAGTTTCCATGTAGTTGAGCGGTTTTGAGTGAGTTTCTTAATCCTGAGTTCTAGTTTGATTGCACTGTGGTCTGAGAGACAGTTTGTTATAATTTCTGTTCTTTTACATTTGCTGAGGAGAGCTTTACTTCCGACTATGTGGTCAATTTTGGAATAGGTGTGGTGTGGTGCTGAAAAAAATGTATATTCTGTTGACTTGGGGTGGAGAGTTCTGTAGATGTCTATTAGGTCCACTTTGTTTAGAGCTGAGTTCAATTCCTGGATATCCTTGTTAACTTTCTGTCTAGATGATCTGTCTAATGTTGACAGTGGGGTGTTAAAATCTCCCATTATTATTGTGTGGGAGTTTAAGTCCCTTTGTAGGTCACTGAGGACTTGCTTTATGAATCTGGGTGCTCCTGTGTTGGGTGCATATATATTTAGGATAGTTAGCTCTTCTTGTTGAATTGATCCCTTTACCATTATGTAATGGCCTTCTTTGTCTCTTTTGATCTTTGTTGGTTTAAAGTCTATTTTATCAGAGACTAGGATTGCAACCCCTGCCTTTTTTTGTTTTCCAGTTGCTTGATAGATCTTCCTCCATCCCTTTATTTTGAGTCTATGTGTGTCTCTGCACGTGAGATGGGTTTCCTGAATACAGCACACTGATGGGTCCTGACTCCTTATCCAGTTTGCCAGTCTGTGTCTTTTAATTGGAGCATTTAGCCCATTTACATTTAACGTTAATATTGTTATGTGTGAATCTGATCCTGTCATTATGATGTTAGTTGGTTATTTTGCTCATTAGTTGATGCAGTTTCTTCCTAGCCTCGATGGTCTTTACAATTTGGCATGTTTTTGCAGTGGCTGGTACCGGTTGTTCCTTTCCATGTTTAGTGCTTCCTTCAGGAGCTCTTTTAGGGCAGGCCTGGTGGTGACAAAATCACTCAGCGTTTGCTTGTCTGTAAAGTATTTTATTTCTCCTTCACTTATGAAGCTTAGTTTGGCTGGATAGGAAATTCTGGGTTGAAAATTCTTTTCTTTAAAAATGTTGAATATCGGCCCCCACTCTCTTCTGGCTTGTAGAGTTTCTGCTGAGAGATCAGCTGTTAGCCTGATGGGCTTCCCTTTGTGGGTAACCCGACCTTTCTCTCTGGCTGCCCTTAACATTTTTTCCTTCATTTCAACTTTGGTGAATCTGACAATTATGTGTCTTGGAGTTGCTCTTCTCGAGGAATATCTTTATGGCGTTCTCTGTATTTCCTGAATCTGAATGTTGGCCTGCCTTGCTAGATTGGGGAAGTTCTCCTGGATAATATCTTGCAGAGTGTTTTCCAACTTGGTTCCATTCTCCCCGTCATTTTCAGGTACACCAATCAGACGTAGGTTTGGTCGTTTCACGTAGTCCCAAATTTCTTGGAGGCTTTGTTCATTTCTTTTTATTCTTTTTTCTCTAGACTTCCCTTCTCGCTTCATTTCATTCATTTCATCTTCCATCTGTGATACCCTTTCTTCCAGTTGATCGCATCTGCTACTGAGGCTTCTGCAATCTTCACGTAGTTCTCGAAACTTGGCTTTCAGCTCCTCCATCTCCTTTAAGCCCTTCTCTCCATTGGTTATTCTAGTTATCCATTCTTCTAATTTTTTTCAAAGTTTTTAACTTCTTTGCTATTGTTTTGAATTTCCTCCCGTAGCTCAGAGTAGTTTGATCGTCTGAAGCCTTCTTCTCTCAACTCGTCAAAGTCATCCTCCATCCAGCTTTGTTCCATTGCTGGTGAGGAACTGCGTTCCTTTGGAGGAGGAGAGGTGCTCTGCTTTTTAGAGTTTCCAGTTTTTCTGCTCTGTTTTTGCCCCATCTTTGTGGTTTTATCTACTTTTGGGCTTTGATGATGGTGATGTACAGATGGGTTTTTGGTGTGGATGTCCTTTCTGTTTGTTAGTTTTCCTTCTACCAGACAGGACCCTCAGCTGCAGGTCTGTTGGAGTTTACTAGAGGTCCACTCCAGACCCTGTTTGGCTGGGTGTCAGCAGCGGTGGCTGCAGAACAGCGGATTTTCATGAGACCACCAATTCAGCTGTCTGATAGTTCCTCTGGAAGTTTTGTCTCAGAGGAGTACCTGGCCCAGTGAGGTGTCAGTCTTTCCCTTCTTGGGGGGTGCCTCCCAGTTAGGCTGCTCAGGGGTGAGGGACCCACTTTAGGAGGCAGTCTGTCCGTTCTCAGATCTCCAGCTGCATGCTGGGAGAACCACTACTCTCTTCAAAGCTGTCAGTCAGACAGGGACGTTTAAGTCTCTGGAGATTCCTGCTGACTTTTTGTTTGTCTGTGCCCTGCCCCCAGAGGTGGAGCCTACAGAGGCAGGCAGGCCTCCTTGAGCTGTGGTGGGCTCCACCCAGTTCGAGCTTCCTGGCTGCTTTGTTTACCTAAGCAAGCCTGGGTAATGGCGGGCGCCCCTTCCCCAGCCTTGCTGCCGCCTTGCAGCTTGATCTCAGACTGCTGTGCTAGCAATCAGTGAGACTCCGTGGGCATAGGACCCTCCGAGCCAGGTGCGGGATACAATCTCCTAGTGTGCCGTTTTCCAGGCCCGTTGGGAAAGCACAGTATGAGGGTGGGACTGACCCGATTTTCCAGGTGCCGTCTGTTACCCCTTTCTTTGACTAGGAAAGGGAACTCCCTGACCCCTTGCGCTTCCCGAGTGAGGCAGTGCCTCGCCCTGCTTCGGCTCGCGCACAGTGCGCTTCACCGACTGTCCTGCACCCACTGTTTGGCACTCCCTAGTGAGATGAAACCGGTACCTCAAGCAGAAATGCAGAAATCACCAGTCTTCTGTGTCACTCGGGCTGGGAGCTGGAGACCGGAGCTGTTCCTATTCGGCCATCTTGGCTCCCCACCGGTGCCACACACTTTTAAACCTATTGATGGGATTTTTTAATGCTAATAATGATTTAAAAATTTAAGATGTTTTATTATATAAAAAGAGTTTTGCCCCAACAACTAAGTTGCATATAGTACTTCAATCTGAAAAGCTAAATAAAGAGAATTGGAATTCTTAGACTTCCCATGAATTACATGATCTTATCTTCTGCATTCAGATAGATTAAGGATCATTGTTTCATAATCCCTAGTTTTCTTGCTTCCTAATAGAAAATTATGTATATAAGACATAAAAATAATTTAGGCAGAATTGCTTAGAAACATCAAACTGAATATCAAAAACCCCAAATCTGGTCATTATTTTTTGGCCTCAATTCAATTTGATATTCAATTTGAATTTTTGCTATTCAGTTGGCCTTCATTAAATAATGGAGATGAATGACATTTTTTCTTAAAAATAAATAATGCATTGGTGATAGGTAGGGATTTCAGCTGTGTGTGGTAATATAAATGACACATTTAGCATGACCTTATCTTCCTATAACTTGTCCCTTTAATTTTTCCTAACTTAGAGGAGACAACTCTACTCTGGGTGGTGAAGACATACAATATTCTATATTTAACCTCCCCATCATATTACTCTATGACTTCCTATGTTCAGTTGTGTTGAAATCATGCCTACCTGTCTTTGGCAGGATCCCAACAGGAAATTGACGACTCAATCCTACTCAAAACAGGAAACTTTGAATAAGGTTTATTTATTTACTAAGGAAATATTTCAAAAAATATTGGTATGGAGGATCCACAAAGCACTCACTACTCCTCTCAAGGAGACTGACTCTACATAATCCTTTCCCTCTGACTTCTGGTAACAGCTCCACATCACCAACAGAAGACTGATAAACCAGTGAGAATACTATGTGACAAAAAACATCTTCAATAAAAATTAAAAGGACCTTTACTAAAGATACTTAATTATTTATTCTTATATCTAATAATTTTATATTCTCACCTCACTTCCAAATAAAATGAATATGTGCAGCCTGTCAAAGGATTGGAAGTCTTTTCAGATGTCTGACAGAAGATCTTTAGAACTACTCCTTAGTATGGTATAAGGCAGGAGAACATATCTAAATGGATGCAGATCTACAGAGATCCTATTAAGGCTTTAAGTATAACTAAGTACACACAAAAATAGTCAGATAACTAGCTATAGAACTTTCTGAGGAAGTCTGGCCTCATCATGTATAGTCATAACTCAGAGATATTGCAGGTTAGATTCCAGACCACCCCAATAAAGTGAATATCACCATAAAGTGAGTCATGCAATTTTTGTTTGTTTGTTTCCCAGCACATATAAAAGTGATGTGTCAACTATACTGCAGTCTATTAAGTTTGCAAGCATTACATCTAAACAAACAAGGTCCACACCTTAATTTTAAAATACTTTATTGCTAAAAATTGCTAAGAATCATCTCAGCCTTCAGCAACTAAAATCTGTTGTTTAGTCTAGTTACCTTCACTAATTATCTTAGCTGTATCTTCTGGATGACTTGTTGCAGCTTCTCCATCAGCACTTGCTGCTTCAACTTGCACTTTTATGTTATGAAAATGGCTTCTTTTTTAAACCACATGAACCAACCCCTGCTAGCTTTTTTCTAGTGAAGGGTCTTGACTTAATGTTGATGGCTGCTGACTGATCAGGGTGGCAGTTGCTGAATTTTGGGGTGGCTGTAGCAATTTCTTAAACTAAGACAACAATGAAGTTCACCATATCGATTGTCTCTTCCTTTCATGAAAAATTTCTCAATAGTATGTGATGCTGCTTGAGAGCATTTTAGCCCAGTGGAATTTCTTTCAAAATGTCTCAAACCCTGCCACTGCATTATCAACAAAGTTTATTAATATTCTAAATATTTTGTTATATCAACAATGTTCATGGCATCTTCAGCAGGAGTAGAATCTATTTTGAGAAACCACTTTCTTTCTTCATAGGAAGGAAATCCTCATCCATAAAAGTTTCATTATGAGATTGCAGGAATTCAGTTACATCTTTAGGCTCCATTTTTACTTCCAGTTCTCTTGATAATTTCACCACATCTGCAATTATTTCCTCCATGAAGTCTTAAAATCCTCAAAGTCATCCATGAGGATTGGAATCGACTTCTTCCAAACTTCTGTTAATGTGGATATTTTGACCTCACCCCATGAATTGTGAACGTTCTTCATGGCAACTAGAATGAATCATTTCCAGGTTTTGGATTTACTTTGACCAGATCCATCAGAGGAGTCACTATCAATGGCAGATATAGCCTTATGAAATGTATTTCTTAACTAATAAGACTTGAAATTCAAAATTACTCCTTGATCCCTGAGCTACAGAATAAATGTCTTATTATGAGGCATGAAAACAACATTAATCTCCTTGCACATCTCCATCAAAGCTGTTGGGTAATGAAGTGCATTGTCAGTGAGCAATAATATGCTGAAAGGAATCTTGTTTTCCTGAGCAGTAGGTCTCAACAAAGAGCTTAAAATATTCAGTAACCCATGCTCTAATCAGATGTGCTGTCACACCAACTTCATCGTTCCGTATGCAGCGCACAGGCAGAGTAGATTTAGCATGATTCTTAAAGGCCCCAGGATCTTCAGAGTGGGAAGTGAACATTGCCCTCAAGTTGAAATCACCAGCTATATTAGCTTCTAACAAGAGAGTTGGTCTGTGCTTTCAAATGTTGAAACCAGGTATTGACTTCTCCCTAGCTATCAAAATCTTGGATGGCATCTTCTTCCAATAGAAAGCTGTTTCATCTACTATGAAAATCTGTTTAGTGTAGTCACCTTCATCAATTACTTAGCTACATCTTCTGACTAACTTGTTGCAACTTCTGCATCAGCACTTCCTGCTTCACCTTGCACTTTTATTTTATGGAGATGGCTTCTTTTCAAGACCTCATGAACCAAATTCTGCTGTCTTCAAACTTTTCTTCTGTAGCTTCTGCACCTCTCAGCCTTCATAGAATTGAAGAGAGTTAGGACCTTGCTTTGGATTAGACTTTGGCTTAAGAAAATGTATCTGGTTTGATCTTCCATCCAGACCACTAACGTTTGCTCCATATCAGCAATAAAGCTGTTTTACCTTCTTATCATTTGTGTTCACAGCAGTAGCACTTTTGAATTTGCTTCAAGAACTTCTTTGCATTCATAACTTGGCTAGCTTTTTGGTACAAAAGGCCTATCTCAGCTTTCAACCTGCCTTTGTCACTAAGCAAAATCATTTT
Source organism: Hylobates moloch (assembly GCF_009828535.3). Taxonomy (NCBI): domain Eukaryota; kingdom Metazoa; phylum Chordata; class Mammalia; order Primates; family Hylobatidae; genus Hylobates; species Hylobates moloch. The sequence continues at coordinate 176,364,777 of NW_026652276.1, read as the reverse complement.
CTAGCTTTTGATATAAAGTGAAAGAAGTGCAACTATTCCCTTCATTTGAACTCTTAGAGGCCAATGTAGAATTATCAATTGGCCTAATTTAAATACTGAAATTATTGTTCTAAAACAAAATATTAGGAAGACCCTAGGAGAGGGTGAGAGATGAGGAAATGGCCAGGGAGTAGAGCCATGAGAACACACATAGCATTTGTTGATTAAGTTTTCTGTCTTATATAGGCATAGTTTGTGGCATCCCAAAACAATTATAATAGTAACATCAAGGGTCAGTAATCACAGATCACCATAACAAATATAATAATCTAAAAGTTTGAAATATTGCAAGAATTACCAAAATGTGATACAGACATGAAGAGAGCACATGCTGTTGAAAAAGTGGCGTCAATAGACTTTCTCTATGCAGGTTTGCCAAAAACCTTCAATTTGTAAAAAAACACAGTAGCTGGGAAGTGCAGTTAAGTGAAGTATAATAAAACAAGATACGCCCATATATCAATACCTAATGCTTTGTCATATGATTCTCTACAGTATTACTTACTAATATAATCTAGTCATTGCTTCCAAAATTCATTTTTATACCTCTGAGAGACTTCTCAAGATAGCAACATATGTGCCAAGGGAAAAAAACTTTTTCATTATCATCTTACACCCTATGCTATTAAATGAAAAAATTATCTAACAATATTGAATTAAAATATAAAGGGAATTAAATTTCAAGTTCTATATCTGTGACACTGAGTATAACCTCTAAATTATAAATATCATGTCCTATCTTCAGGTATTCTTACACTTATGAATAAAGCAGAAGTGCATAGTCACCAATGATAAATACCTAGATGCAAGGCAGGTTACCATGACTTTTCTCAAACACATTAAAATAATAATATGGAGTACAGGACAAGCAGGAATAGCTATAAGCAGGCTAATCCATCATTTGTAATATTGTAAGCAGATAAGATATAAAACAGCCGGGCGCGGTGGCTCAAGCCTGTAATCCCAGCACTTTGGGAGGCCGAGGCGGGTGGATCACGAGGTCAGGAGATTGAGACCATCCTGGCTAACACGGTGAAACCCCGTCTCTACTAAAAATACAAAAAATTAGCCGGGCGAGGTGGCGGGCGCCTGTAGTCCCAGCTACTCGGGAGGCTGAGGCAGGAGAATGGCGTGAACCCGGGAGGCAGAGCTTGCAGTGAGCCGAGATCGCGCCACTGCACTCCAGCCTGCGGGACAGAGCAAGACTCCGTCTCAAAAAAAAAAAAAAAAAAAGATATAAAACAGTGACATTTAAAATTTCATATTTCCTTAGCAATTGGCATAACTGTATGCTTGGAAATGACACTTCCTAACAAAGCAGCCTATGAAGAATTAGTTTTATTTTTGTTCTAAAGCTTAATATTAATTGTAAACATATGGTAGATTTTCCCTAAGAAAAATGCATATATTTTACATAAACAACAATTTTTTTTAATTGCAATAAACTTGGCTTTAATATAGAAATGTTTATTGATCCTAAGTAAATATTTTCAGCCTTATTCATTCCCATTAAATCATTATTCAAGCACATAATGCCAATAATGTTGCCAAGCTGTTCAAGGGCAATGGTTCTCAAAATGTGCTATGTTGGTATCACTAGGGAAGCTTTTGCAAAATACAAATACATAGAAACTTTCTCATTCAGGATCCAAAGATGTAGAACATAATTATCTGTTCTCAATAAGTTCTTCAGATGATTTCTATGCCAGAAACAGATTAAATAAATTAAAATGCTTCTCAATATAAAATCTTAGAATTATTTCTGGACACATTATATAGGCACAACAAATATTGTATAGCAGGTTCCTTTGGCATGGTAACTTACAAAACAGATGTGGACTGAGAAAAGATTTGCACCTTCATTAAAACTTTGAGGACTAAAGACAGGCAAGGGAAGATCTTTGGTAAAAGTCATGCTAACAATAAGAAAAGTGCCAGAGTCAGGCTGGGCGTGGTGGCCCAGCACTTTGGGAGGCCGAGGCGGGCGGATCCCAAGGTCAGGAGATCAAGACCACGGTGAAACCCCGTCTCTACTAAAAATACCAAAAATTAGCCGGGCGTGGTGGCGGGCGCCTGTAGTCCCAGCTACTCGGAGAGGCTGAGGCAGGAGAATGGCGTGAACCCGGGAGGCGGAGCTTGCAGTGAGCCGAGATTGCGCCACTGCACTCCAGCCTGGGTGACAGAGCGAGATTCCGTCTCAAAAAAAAAAAAAAAAGTGCCAGAGTCTCACCAAACTTTAGTTAATGTTTCACGAAGAAGAAATAGGGTAGGAAGAAAAACAATCATAGTAGTAAGTAAAGCTGCTTTGTTACCTGTCTCCATATAGAGGTGTGTATGTATGTTTGCATGTGTGTATGCATGTAAATGTGTGTGTGCATGTATATACATATACATACATATTTGCCCAACACGTTACATTATCTGTAATATTGTCTTTGTGATCAATGGAGAGGTTAAGCCACTGACAAAGTTCAAATCTTACTGATAGAATCTCTTTTTAATATCATGATTCTTTAATGTTTTAGAAAATAACAAACTTACTTGATGAGATCGCATATAATTACATACACAAAAAGCTAAAATTTAAGCTACTTTCGTTTCAAAATTCAACTCAATATACAGTGTGTTTCTGTATGTAAGACTTAACCAGTTAGAATGGGGGTTCTAAAAACCATAGAAAACATGCTCTGAGGAGGAATACTTTATACGTATTTGAAAAACTAAGGCTTTAACATATGAAACCAATATAGGGAATAAAGATAATAAAATTAACATGACATGTAGAGAATTCCAGATATCATGAACTTTAGGAAAGATAAGATGATATCATAGTTTAGAAATGAAATGGAAATCTTAACTGAACCCAGTTGCAGAGTTCACCAGTAGAAAACCCTACGGCTTATATTACAGACTTCTATTGAAATAAATGTCCAGGCATACAAAAGGATAATTACAAGAAGAAAATCTTGCCAAAAGCAAGGACCAATATGGAAATAAAAGTGCATGGCCAAGGAATTTCTTTAAAAAGCTTCTATAGAAATGTATATTTAAAAAGGGGTTAATAGGATAATTTATTGAAATTGTACATTATTAGATGTTAAGAACAAACAAGATGAATTATAATTTTCTCACACATTTTCCCCATCTTTAATTTAATAATTCATTTGCCTTGGATTCTACATGTCCTATTTCATACTAATTTAAAGGTGATTAATTTATACCAAAGGATAGAGGAGAGCATAAAAGTGACCTATGTAAGAGATGACACTCATAATTCAATTATTGGTGTTTCATTTTTTATCTGAAGGTTTAACTCAAAAGACATTGGCTTTGCATACAATTTAAGTTTTTTACTTTGTAAATTACAGAAAAATTCAAATATTACAGTGTTAATTGTGTTCTCTGTATGACAGAAAGGAATTTTAGAGATGATCTTCACAACTCAAATTTTCTGGATTTAATTATTTATAAGAAATTGTCTGGTAAACACACCAAAGGGTAAGAGGTCACTTAATTTTTTGCTCTATTTATGTTTTAAAAAAACAGGCAACATCATGATGAATGAGTATTGACCCAGAGCTAAAACATTCCCAGGAAAATATACATTATGAACTATACACAAGCCATTAAACAAGACAAAGTCCATTCCATTTTAGTTTCTTTCTAGGCAGTGTGAGGAAGGAGAGAGATTTAAGACACCTTGAGCACCCTTTCAAGTGCCACTAATGAAAAAAATAGTATTTGTTGTCACATCACCCACTGGGAAGTAGGTGTGACTTCATGCTTTTTCATTTGTCACTCTCCAGTTGAATAACGGTTCTTTTATAGACAGACCTTTTCGCCATAGCTGGTAACTCCACATAGAAGTTAATTGATTCATTGGTTTTTCCCTAGAATCTGTGGATCCTTGGGATAACAAGCCATCAATACTACATATTATTAGGTCCAACCCCTGCTATGAAAATAAGATGATCCTGCTTTATAGCCCCCCCAGTATATGTAATGGAACTCTATGTCATTAGACGGAGCAAAGTTGAGGAAGAAATGAATTACAAAGTATAGAATGAGAATAAGTTTCTTGTAGGTCTAACAGGAAATACTTTAAAATAGTATTTTTGGGTTTCACAGAAAAGTTAAATTTATTTTTCTAATTAGTTATACATCAGTGACTTCTAATTCTATGTCTCATGATTCTCAGGCTTAATACAATTTTAGAAAAGTATTGCACATAGTGTAAAGAGAGATGAACCATGATCAAGAGATCTAAGTTTGTGGTCACTGCTCTGTAGAATATGAACAGCATGTAATTCAATAATTAAACATTTTATCATATTGCACACATTGTGCTTGACCTTGATATGCCAGAGATTGTTTCTTATGGGGAAAAGATGACACATCCAAAGTTGTGGCAAGAAATTAAAAATCCCCAAACCAGTTTATCTATTTAGGGAAAGCAAGATTATTGCTTTTGAGTGACCCATATGAAAGTAATGAAGTAGGTCTTGGAGGTTTGTTGATCTGCCATTAGTGGAATATCTCTTTCACAAGCAACAAAGAATGAATGCAGAAGAGGTGTCTGGCCCTCTTTGAAAAGTGAGGAGGCTCCGTTTATAAGCTAAAGAAGTTGTTTTTAATATCTTAAATCTTGTGCAACATATTCAATGTGTTTGCCTGCATCAATCACCCCGAGGGCCAAATGTAAATTCCTAGGTCATCTCACAGAGGCAACACAAAGACACTCACACAGTATGTGCTCTACCTTGTGGAGAAGCATGCAAGAAAGCTGAGTGTAGGATGTGGACATAATAGTATAAAAGAATTCTAGGCAGCTAGACTGGGATAGTAGGAAGTGGAAAGAAAGTGAAAAGAATAAGATAACATGCTGTCTACTTTACAAGCAGTTGCACAAAGATTAATGGGCTAATTTCAGAGAAGCACTTAAACAGTTGTGGATGCCAAGTTTAAACATTATTATTTATTAGTTGGCTATGTGGTAAATTTCCCCTGAGAGCACAAGTGAAAGCCATATAAAAATGTATCTTCTTATTCAATTTCAATATGCATATTGCATATATGGTAGATTTTAATTGTGTAAGAGCGTTTGGAAAGATAGTAAATCATCTTGAAGTAAGTCTAAGAAAATAATTATATTTTTCCAAATATGTAAGCATGATCAGTATTCCAGGGATGAAGAATCAGAAATTAACCATTAAACAAGACATTCTATCCCTAGAGAACAAGATTCAGGACAGAGAACATAAATTCAGAATGGTGTTGTTGGGAACAGAAAAGGTGTCAGAAATCACACATTTTGCCATGGACTCTCCTATAAGAAAGTCTTAAAATAAAATGTCTTTAAATGTATAAGTAGAACCCATAAAGCTTTACAAAAACAAAAAAACAGAGGCTTAGAGAACCCAGACTTTCAAGTGTTCTGGAGAAATTCTGAAGCACTTCGAAAATTTGTCTACAATAAAATTATAAGGCATAGCAAAAAAGAATAAGTGTTCACACAGTAAAAATCATATCTATAACTTTTTCAATGTCATTTGTTGCCCACGAGAGTAACGAAGAGTTTAAAATATATTATCACTATTTAAAATAAGTGCGATTTTTAAAGTGCCACATTGTAGGTGGGCAAAAATTTATAGGCAATATTGTAGTCAAAATATCATATTCCAATTAAAAGCCAAAGAGCCAAATATTTACATTCTTTCTGTATTTTCTATTCACATAGCTATGTTCTATTATAAATATCTGATACTCACTCCACAGTAACCAATATCTGAAGTTTAAAAAGCAAGATAATTTTGGTATACAGTTTTCAAAAACATCTAGTAGAAATGACATATTATTCTATTCCTAATGGCTGTGGCATTTTGGAAATGAAGATTTATAGTCAGTTATCATTGCCTATAATTATAGAGATGCCATTAAAAACCCTCTGTGCATTAAATATGCCTCACTGATTCAACCCTCATTATTTAATGCTTGAGGATTTTTCTTTGTAGGCTAGAGAGACAATAGAAATGAGAGCAGCTATCCTGTACAAGGTTAATTTGTGAATGATAAATGAGTGGTTTAAAATGAACTGCATGGGTTACAGTTTAAACAGGTTTTGGCAGAAAACCAGTTTTCTCTATTGGAGGTATCTATCTATCTATATCTATCTGTCTATCTATCCATCTAGCTAGCTATCTACATAGATATCTATAGATAGATAGATAGATAGATAGATAGATAGATAGATAGATAGATTACATAGATATTAAGAAGATTCAACAGCCAACAGCACAGGAGAAATATAATTGACTACTGTAGGAAGCCTTTCTTGAGACAGATTAAAGAGTTTATCAAGATATTTTTCAATCTCAAAGCAGCCAAGATTTGTGATCCTAACTTCAAACCAGCAAGCATTCATTTGCTACCTCATTTCTTGAAACAACAGCAAAACTAAAAATACAGTATTTTTGCTTTAAATAAGTGTGTCTCGTGTGACAGTTGAAAAAACAAAATGCATTTCAATGAAATAGCTGCCTGGAAAAGTCATTCTATCCATCTTCTCAATTTATCCAATTGAACCCTGGTAAATCAAAGCCACTTTCTTACTATATTATTTCTCTTGAAAATAGGAGTTCTACAGCCATGAGTGTTTTCCCAATAATTCTGAGTAGGCATCCTTACAGGCATTCTACTTCAAGGTATTAGTCCTGATGCCTGGGGTGTGGTGAGATTGGAGGTGTATTATTTCTTTTCTATGTAGGACCACCTGTGTGATGTGATTTGAATGGAACTGAAATACCCAGCTTATGCAAAATAACTCCCCCACCAGACTGTCACAGAAACTAACCCTTCTTTGCCAGTTTGAAATTCTCATTGCCAAGTTAATTTTCTCCTCTTTCCCTAGCTACTGAAAGCTGGTAGATGATGTAAATCATGTAAGTCTCTATGTGTGTGTGTGTGTGTGTGTATGTGCGTGTGTGTGTGTGTGTGTGTGTGTCATGGAGTGGGGGGGCAGGTAGTAGTTGCATGGGAATGGTAAGAAAAGGAAACAGATAATGAGATTAAAAAATGATTAAAACATGAAATGTGCCTTTAATACTTTGATAAATTCTTCTGTTCTATTAATATGGAGGGCAAGATATGGGTTGGGTTGGCTGGGTGCAGAGATGTGGCAACATAGATGTGCTCTAAAAATGGGTGATGAAGCCAGAGTACAATGAGCTAGGATGAGATGGTTGGGCCTGGAATAAATGGAGGACTAAGCAATGGGCAAATTGGGAACTATGAAGTAAAGAAACATTTCACTAATGAGAAAATAGAAATAATCTTAACCAAGATTGAATCAAAATTAGGTGGACCTTAAGGAGGCTACAAATACCGTACCCCATCACACAAATATTCTGTACTTATTTAGCATTCATTGATTGGGTCTACCAAGAAACTGATTTTCTTTAAATGAAATGTTACCTCATTATAAACATTAAAAATAGACTATATATATGCTGAGTATTTTCTATTTGCCCACCCAAAACCTTTCTATCTTGTTTATCTTCTGTGTCCACAAAATGATTAACAGCAAAGGTAAAAATTCATGTATATATAGGCCGGGCGCGGTGGCTCACGCTTGTAATCCTAGCACTTTGGGAGGCCGAGGTGGGCGGATCACGAGGTCAGGAGATCGAGACCACGGTGAAACCCCGTCTCTACTAAAAATACAAAAAAATTAGCCGGGCGTAGTGGTGGGCGCCTGTAGTCCCAGCTACTCGGAGAGGCTGAGGCAGGAGAATGGCGTGAACCTGAGAGGTGGAGCTGACAGTGAGCCGAGATCGCGCCACTGCACTCCAGCCTGGGTGACAGAGCCAGACTCCGTCTCAAAAAAAAAAAAAAAAAAAAAAAAATTCATGTATATATACTTCAAAATATCATGTTATACATGGTAAATACATAAAAATTTATCTGTCAATTTAAACGAATACATTTAGAAAAGAAAAAAAAAAACATCAATTGAGTCTGATGTTTTCCGGGTTCTATTTGGGGTTTGCCAATGGGGATTAACAGCAGGAGAGCAGAATGAATGAGAAAGGGAATGAAAGCAAGTTAAGTACCATGTTCATTTGCCAGGATTCCTCCCTGCAGGATTTCATTGGCTGACTGCATCCTTCCTGTCTGTTTTTCCAAGTTCTGAAAACACTTCTTCCCTTCCACTCCTTTGAGTCCTATGGTTGATCATGGTGCCTTCTATTGAAGACCTGTAATACCTCATTATCCCTTGAAATTTCCCTAAACCCCACCAATATCTTTCTAAATTGTACCTTTATTAAACTTTCCTCAAATTAACCATTTTTAGAGTGCCAGCTGTTTTCTTCAAGAATTCTGACTTATTTTTCTTACTTTTACACTAATTTGAGATTGTCTTTCATATCTCCTTTTTGGTTTTTTGCCACCTGTAACTACCAGCAGAGGCACTCACACTAAAAGTGGCTGATTAAACATGGATATAGTTTTACAAGGTTGCTTTAAAATTGTGGACTAAATTTGGCAAAATAAAAAGTTTTTTTTATTATGTTATTCTCAAGTCTCTTTTTGAGCAGTAGTATTTTCCGTTGTTAATAAAACCAAATAATTCATTCATTCACCATGAACAATTAAAAAGCATTTTTAAAAGTTTAATATAACTCAAAATTGCAAATTAAACTCATTAGGCCCCCTCTTAGTAGTAAATTTTATTTCATACATAGAGTGAGTGACACAGCACTTACTAGAATCTCGTAGATAAACATACACTTTTTCCTTCGAGTTTCATTATCAATCTATTTAACCTCGGATTATTATTTAACCTTGGATTGCTGATTAAGCACAACATGCCATCTGGCAGAATTTGCTTTTCCAGACAAATTATTTTAAAAATATTTCTTAGTTTCTGGGGACTACCATAATGAAATCTTGTGGCCTCTATAGTTTTTCAGTGTCTTCAAGTCCTATATTTCTATATCAATGTTAGTTCTTTTTTTTTTTTTTTTTTTTGAGAAGGAGTCTCACTCTGTCGCCCAGGCTGGAGTGCAGTGGTGCAATCTCGGCTCACTGCAAGCTCCGCCTCCCAGAATCATGCCATTCTCCTGCCTCAGCCTCTCTGAGTAGCTGGGACTACAGGTGCCCGCCACCACGCCCAGCTAATTTTTTTGTATTTTTAGTAGAGACAGGGTTTCACCATGGTCTCGATCTCCTGACCTCGTGATCCACCCGCCTCGGCCTCCCAAAGTGCTGGGATTACAGGCGTGAGCCACCGCGCCCGGCTCAATGTTAGTTCTTAATGAAAGGTTTTCTGTAGAGTAGAAACAAAATATGAAATTTAATTTTGATTTTTGTAATGGGACACTATTAATTTCTGGACTCTCTATCCAGAGAACAGTTATATTAATCCCTTTCTCTATCATCTCTGGTATACCTCCCCACGTTCATCTTTCCTTAGTTCTTTTCTTTCGAGTCAACAAGCGTGCCCAATTTCCTGACCTTATGGAACGAAAAAGAAAAACAACTGTAGTAAAGAACAACTTCCTTGTCCTCATATGTCCCCCTTTTGCTTTGTATCAATCTCTACTTCCCTTTACCGCCAACCTTCTCAGACGACAAATTAACTGGGACTGGCTCTGATCTTACTCCCGTTTACTCAGTTCTCTTCAGTCAACAGAATGCCCTAAGTAAGTCATTAATGATCTTCTAATTATCTAGTTTTCATCTTATTTCAAATCTCTGGCATTTGACATTCTTAACCAATTGAAATTCCTAAAATGCCACCTCCTTCCTTTTTTATGATATGGCCTTCACTCAACTCTTACTTCACAGATCTATAACCCCATCATGATCTTTGTTAATTGAGTCACTCTCTCTCTTCCTATACTCACTTTTTACGGAGGTTTTATCCCTGCTTTTTTCTCTTTTCAGTCTAACAACTTTTAAAAATTATATTTTACCTCATTATCATGACTTCAACTAGGGCATATATTCTGATATTTTTTAAATCAATGTCTGTAGCCTATAACTCTCCTTCAAACTTCAAAACTGCTATTTCTAACTACTTTGGAGTGAGGTCCACATAAACAGCCTCAGTTGAGCTCAATTTTAACAGGGACAAGTTCAATTTAATATTATCCTGAAGAAAGCACTCCTCTTTTATTTGTACTTTCTCCTATGCACATAACTTTGAAATCCCAAGTCAATAATGTGCTTTCAGTTATGTTAGCTCATGCGTCTCCTAGGTTTTATTTTGTTGTTAACCTAATCACCATATCTTTTTTGATTCTACTGTCTAACCATGTCTTGTCTGGTTAGGCTCTTATGTTTGTTGTCATCAGCTTGGTTTGATGTCTCAACTTCTCTTGATTACAGTTTTGCAATAATGTCCTCAAGCTTGTAATCTTGATTACACAGTTATCTAATTTAAGTGAAAATTGTTTATATTACTCTATTACACAATGTTTTTAATGCCTTCTCTTTCTTTGTCATTATTTTAAAAAATGTTTTTTATACTTTCATAATCAAGCTCCTGTTGTTATTTCTAACTTTATCTTCTAGCACTTCCCTGTTAGCAGTCTGTCCCAGTCATTCCAACAGCATTTACAGTTTACCCCGCAATCTTAGAGTATCACAGTAAGGTCTGTATGCACAATCATTTGGGCTGTAACGCTATACTACTATGTTTCTGATTGGAATATCTTTGTTATACTTCAAAAAATTTCCTCATCTGATGCTTCTTCCCTGGGGTGATTCCTAAATCTCATAAACAGAATGAATCACACCAACTTTGGAGTATCTACATATATTTATCTGCACATATCTCACTATACTGAAATGTTTCATTTACACATGGGTTTCCAGTTATCCTGTGGCCTTCTGACTGTAGAGTGTGTGCCTTTGTTACTTCAATTCCTCAGTTCCTAGCACAGTGCCTAGATCATAGTAAGCAGTCAATACATATGTGTCTACCCACAGGGAATAAGTGTAGGAGGAAGAAGGAGTACATGACAATCTCATAGTTGTCTATCATGTAGGCCAGGAATAAGAATCCATGAGGTTAGACGGAGAGAGACTGTGAGTCACCATCCAGTGGAAGAAGATCAGAAGGAAAAGAAGTTCTTTGAACATAATTTTTCTGGGAGTGGAAAGTATAAACAAGGTGGTAACAGCATTCTACAACTAAAATAAAATGAGACTGTATGTTCCTCATTTAATTTTTAAGGAGAGACCTATTACACTACTTAAAAGCCAGTTAACATAGAGCATCAGATAACCATGGGAAAGCTGCTGATGTGGTACAGTGACAGAAAGAGTCTTGGGAAGTTTGAGAAAACTTTTGAGGCCAGAAGGGACTGGAAAAACTAATCCTGTAAAATAAATTAGCACCCTGAGGACATCCTTTGGCTGATCTTTACTAAGCAAGAGTGTGTTTTAGTAAGCTGAGTGTAAAAAGACAGCAGATAAAGCCAAGGCCAATGTCAGGTTGGGTAGGAAGCCACTTCAAAGCCAGAAGAATAGCTCTTCCACTTTGGGAAACAGAAAAATAACTTCCACAGAGAGCATACATGGAATGCTTAGCCTTGATTCTTAAATTTGATTCTTAGAGTAGAAGGAGAGACAGAGTAAATAAAAACAAAGGCATATGTGTGTGTGTGTGTGTGTGTGTGTATGTATATATGTAAATATGTTTGTATATGTATGCATGTGTGTGTGTTTATATATATATACACACATATACATACACACACCCAAGATATATCAATGTTTAAATAATAATTCAAAGAAAGCCAGTATAGCCTTATTAATATCTGTCAAAATTCTCTTTAAGTTATAAGGTATCACTTATGAGAAAGAGGTTCACTAAATATGACAAAGCATTTAATTCCATCGATTATATATATATTTATATGTATATTTATTATATTATATTTTGTTATATAAACATATATATATATTTAATTTTCTTGCAACTAAGGTCATATTTTGAAAATATAAAAGGAAAAACGTCCAGTTTTCCAAACAGAAATTGACAGGCTCATGACTAGAATAACAGATTTTAATATATCTTTGTGATAGATCGTTTAATATCTCTCTCTCTCTCTCCCTCTCTGTCACACACACACACACACACACACACACACATCAGTAAAGATACAAAAGATTTAAACAACAAAACTAACAAGCTTGTACCCAACAACTGAAGAATATAACTATCCCTTTGTAAATAAGAGCCATACTATCCTTTTGGTTTTAATTATATTTCTTTTCACATATTCTTTTCTTCATTTTAACCACAGCATATAAGAAAACACTGTATTCAATATCACATAACTTGTCTGAGACAAGTTTAAGACGTTTTCCTTCTAATTTTCTTACAAAACTAACTTGGTGTTTCTATTTTCATTCATTTTCTTGAAATGCCTCCAAGTTCTCTTTAAATGCAAAAGAATGCTTTACACAAACACAGACTGCTATTTCACAAACATTTTGTCATCTTTGCGTTTCTAGGTGCTTTCCCTTTTCAGCATCACCTCAAAGATTCTTTCCATGAGTCTGAGCCAAGTGTCAGCTCTTCCCATAGTGGATAGCTTACATAGTGTTTGATGTCAACAAGTCCCTTCTTCAGATGTATTGAGCAGTGAAGGATTAATTTAATAAAGAACGTTGCTTTACCCCTAGGAAAATGACAAGTCATTAAGGTGGAATTGGTCTTTGGAGTTATTCCACTTTTTGAGGTATTTCAACTATTTGTAGACTTTCCATTACCCATCGCCTGACTTAATGCATTAACTTATAATTTCTCAATCGTGCAATATTTTCTTCATTTTAATTTATTTTTGCCCCTTTTATGTAGTTAATACATTCATTGGTTAAGATCAAAACTTTTCTTGCATACATGTATTGTGTCTTGGGTAAAATTTATGTTCTGTTGAATGCTCTAGCAGAGCAGAAACACTGATAAACATTTTAAACCCCCAATTCACCTCTTTAATTGTTGTGTGATTTGGCTACTTATATAACCTCACTGTTCTTTGTTTTCTTTTATACTCCCCTTAAAAAGAAGCAAGGCAAATAGCATTTACTTAATAAAGTTGTTGTGAGGATTAAATGAATGTAGACTATCTGCTACAGGATATTCTGTGTCGTATAATAAAATTTCACGGGAAAATTCACAACTATGCCATTTTTACACATAATGAGAAATGAAAATTGTTTATTGTCAATGAATATAATTTACATTAATAAAGGAATTTTAATTTAAAGATAATAGAAAAGTGAGTCAACATTTTTAAAAAGCCTTGAGAAAGATTTCAACCATGTAATGATATATTCAATAATGCCACAGTGCTGTCTCATTCCCTGAACACTTACTGTTAACTGAGTAGATTCTTCCTACTGTTTTCAATTCAGTTTGACTAAATCAAGGGAAAAAATACTTTGAAAGCAATACCTTTACTGTATTTACTGAGTGGCCAAACAATGTGTGGCATATTTTGCCACGCAAAGACATAGCAGTGCTTTTGGTGAAGCATAGAGCCCTGGTAGAAATGCAACATTAACTGGCTCTTCAAATGCCTGAGATAAATGGAATTAATAATATATGTACAATATTTTGACTACCATGTGAATCTAACCAATGCTCTATACTAAAAAAAAAAAAAAAAAAAAAGGCTTATTTTTATAAAGTATTTTAGAACCACAATTAGTGGTTATTAATTATAATAATGAATAAATATGTGTTCATTTGTTTATTATAATGATAACCTGAAAACCATAATACAATATAAGATGTCAATAGGAACCTGCATAAAAAGTAAATACATTGTTTTAAGGGGGATGGGGGGTGTTAGTGATGGCCATTACATCATTTGTTCTCATTCTCTACTTCTAAACTGGAATTGCTTCTAGCTAAATTCTGGATCTTTTAAAGACTTTAAAAATCCTACAACCTAATCTTTTCCTAGAATAAAGTCCCCACTTTCTCACCTGAACCAAAACCTGACCTTATTTTGGTGGTGCTATTTACCCTAAAACCCTTCCACACTCATGCTCATGAAGAGGCTAGTGTTCTCCGAATCCTCGCTGCCACGTTGAGACCATTGCCCTGGTATCATTTATCAGTAACTTTTCTACTTTTGACACACATGCTATTCAGTTATGCTGCCTTCTTTACATTGATTTGTCTTTATCTCTCTACTACATGGGGTTCTTCTCTTTTCCTCATTGATCTAAGTCTGCTGTGATCACAATATTCTTTGATTACCCTTCTTGCTCTGGTTCTTAACATTCAAATTGAGGAGGCTTTGAACCATACCCTTGTTGCACTTGGGCGTCTTCAACTCCAAAGACCTCAATTTTTATTTTACCCGTATGTCTCTCTTGACTTTTTCTATTCTTATAAGTTTTATCCCCTCCATTCCAGCCCTGACACTCACTGCAGACTTATTCCTTTTACATTTAATAGCAGGCAGTTTCATTATTTATTTTATATATCTGTAGATTTACTAATTACTCATTCTGACCTTCTGCCTGCCATGTGTGTGTGCCATTTCAATTTTCAAGTCTAGGGTAATCTTTTGTAGTTTCGTTACTGAGTACTGAGCATCGTTGGAGAAGGTCAAATAACAAAGGTAATTTTATCTATTACAGATGAATTCTAACTAATATCAGTTAATATCCCAATGCTGTTTTCCTGCGTTTTTACTCTGCATGTGGCATAAGGGGAAACTTTTACATCAACTTGCCTAGAGCACAACTTCATGGAAACGTTCCGAAGGGGCATTTGGTAATATATAGGAAAATGATTTAAAAATAAATTCTTTAAAACAGGAAGGCCATTATTAGCAAATTATCCAAAGACAAATATCAGATGTGTGTACAAATATGTATTTTTTCAGTTGTTCATAATGAACTTGTTAAATAAACTATGTAAGTTTAGTAGACTAGTATGCATTCATTAATTGCATATTATATTAATAATGAGAAGATATTTTTCTGTATTACTAAGTGAAATGAAAGATAAACTGGTATTATACATATGATTATATACATGACTTTATATTTAATATATGCAATCATTTATAAGTATCTTGTATGTGAGTAATTGTATGTATTTTTTAGTTTGGAAAAATGTTAGCTGGATTATCAATAATTATTGATTTCTGGTATTGAAATTTTGATTACTTTTGATATTATTGTTTCTTCTATATTTCTTTATTTTCTTCTCCACATTTTCAATATTACTTGAAATACCTGCATGAATAAATATTATTGGAATAAGAAAAATGATACAGTAAACGCTATTAATTTTTTTAAAAAGTCGTTTGGGTATAATTGTCTTAATTCTTAATTCCTCTTCACCATTTTGTGTCCAAACAAACTAGAATCTACTTTCCTCACTCTAACTATTCTACTAAAATGGTTCTCATAAAGACCAATTATCAATGAGCTTATTATCCAACCCAAGTACCCTCTATTCTTGGGCAGCAAAGAGAACTCTAACATGGTCGAGTACACTGTCTTCATGAAAACATAGCTACTTTAGACCATACTTTATGCCATTGCATCTCAAGCTCTTTCACCAGTTTATTTTCCTTCACTTGGCCCCTAAGAACAGATGTTTCCTAAGGCCCCATGTTTAGGGTGCATTCCTTTTCACCCTACACACTTCTAACTAATCTATTTTCCTCCCACAACTTAAAATATCAACCTCACTGGATGATTCTCAAATCATTATCAAAACATCAAAGGCACATGCTTAATTGGCTACTGTTTACTGCACAAAACAAGCCTGATGTCACCTCAAATTGCATAGGTGCAAATTAGAATTCATTTGTTTCTCTTCCAAACTTTCCCCTATGCCTTCAATTATCCTGTGCACCACCGGCCACTCTCCTTTGCTTGGGTTAAAAATTTCAGTTTTCTTGAAATTCCTCTTCCTCCTGTCTTTTAGCTAGTCACCACATCTGTATTGATTATGTGCCTATCACATATTTGTCAGTGGGCGAATGAAGTAAAGTTTCAGATGAGGTGTTATTTCCTTTATGCTCCCAGTTATACTAGCCTAATTTGGACATTAATCACTTCTATCCTAGATATCCAATATAACCTCCTAACAGAAGTTTCTAACTCTCCCTTCAGTTATACGGTCATCAGTATTAATTCGCTAAAATTCTGAATATGATTGCCTCTCTTTGCAAGAGAAAATGAACATTACTAAAACATTAGCTTGGCATTTCAGGCCCTTCCTCCAAGATGTTATTGCAATCTTCCTGTTTAACTTCCTTTTCCATGCATAGTTTATCTTTATCTCGCAAATACTCTATTAGTCACTAATGACTAATCCCATTCTCCTAAGAGCAAGACTTTTCTATCTATGATATTAATTTGATATAGAAAAAGAATTTGAAATTCACTTGGAATACAGGTAATTATTGATTTTTCCCTACCCTCTTGATCGTTTTGCCTCAGTCTATCAAAACCAATTCAAGTGTGTTATCTTTCAATACCTTGAACAAATTTCTCTTCCCCTGTCGTTTATGGAGTGCACATCTGAGGTAGAAAGTATTTCAGTTAATTCTATATGTGAGTCACCTTCATGATTGTGAATACCCTCAAAGCAGAGGTCTTAAAAAGGATAGATTGTGTTAATTACCCGGAAAAAAATGGCAGTAACTGATATACTTACAGCAATATCATACATATTCTATTTAAAATAAATTTAACTGTGTTAGGAAGGGAAGGAAGTTAAACTTGCATTCTGAAATTTAAAAAGACCAAATAAATCGGGAAAAGCAATGCCTGACATTAATAGTGAAAATATATTTTTAAAATAATTAACACCTGAATCCTAATTAGCAACTAAGTGTAGGAAGAAACTGATGATGCTGAAAACAAAATGTGTTTAATTTATCCCAGAGTTAAGGAAAAGACAAACATATGTAGGTAAGTGAATTTCTGAGCACCAACTTCTTAGCAACCAAAGTCTAACTTACCAAATTTAAGATTAAGATTTGAGATAGTTTATATCAACAGGTAAATTTCATTATTAAGCAATTAGCCACTCATTATCTTACTCAAACTTATTACTCATTGAGTTAATACAACATACAAGACATAGTATTAGGGAAAATGTCTTTAAGAAGTTCATAATCAAGAAAAAAGAAGAAGAAGGAAGAGAAGAAGGGAAGGAGATGAGAGGTATGGGAGGACAGACAAAAGTAATATTAAATGCTTACAACATACCACCCGTTTTTCTTTCTTTCTTTCTTTTTTTTTTTTTTGAGACGGAGTCTTGCTCTGTCGCCCAGGCTGGAGTGCAGTGGCGCAATCTCGGCTCACTGCAAGCTCCGCCTCCGGGGTTCACGCCATTCTCCTGCCTCAGCCTCTCCAAGTAGCTGGGACTACAGGCGCCCGCCACCACGCCCGGCTAATTTTTTGTATTTTTAGTAGAGACGGGGTTTCACCGTGGTCTCGATCTCCTGACCTCGTGATCCGCCCGCCTCGGCCTCCCAATATGCTGGGATTACAAGCGTGAGCCACCACGCCCAGCCCATACCACCCATTTTTCTAAGTGGTTTACATTATCGTCTCTTATACTGTGACAAGATAGATACTATTATTGTCTTTATTATATAGATAAGGGAACTGACGCATGATGTGACCAAATAACTTCTTAACATGAATCACCCAGCAAAGGGTGATTCATGAAATCACTGAGTTTCATGAGTGATTCATGAAATCTGAGCTGAGTTTCAATCGCAGAACATACATCCCGCTTGGTAGTTTATGCCTTTAGTCACTATGGTTTACTATAGTTAACATACTGTGCTGAGAACCAGATGCAACCAATTAATAGAAACATACTTCAGGAATGCCTTTAAAAAATTCTGTGAGAATGCAGATTAGTGTGGGAATTCCTGTTGACTGAAGTCCTAACAGCAAACTTAACCATAAAAAGAAGACAGTACTATCATAGGCCACCATCTCTATGGAGGAATAGCAAGGCTGTACTGGAAGTACTGAGGAAGCCAGATTTGGTGGAGTATGGGTGTTTTGGGGAACAGTAGATGAGAGTGCCCCAGAGGGATATTCAATTTTTTTTTTTTTTCATTAGATGGAGTCTCTGTCACCCAGACTGGAGTGCAGTGTGATCTTGGCTCACAGCAACCTCTGCCTCCCAGGTTCAAGGGATCCTCCTGCCTGAGCCTCCCAGGTATCTAGGATTACAGGTGCCCACCACCACACCCAGCTAATTTTTGTATTTTTAGTAGAGACAAGATTTCACCAAGTTGGCCAGGCTGGCCTTGAACTCCTGACCTCAGGTGATCCTCCTGCCTCAGCCTCCCAAACTGCTGGGATTACAGGAGTGAGCCACCGTGCCTGGCGGAATAACCAATTTTCAACTGAACTTGAGTACAGGAGAGTGAATAATCTATAGTAGGCACAGTGAAAGTCTATACCACTTAATTTTTATTAATGTATTTAAATCGGCTTCCTCCAAACTTGTAGTTTAAAGAATGCAGTGAGGAGAAATAATAGCTTATGAATAAATTACTGATAATCACTCATACATAATATTAACTTAATTTTTACAAGTAAATATAGAGATGGAAGAAAGCCTTTCTGCAATAGTTCTGTTTTCTAAAACAATTTTAAATAATTCATTCCATATACAAAACTGTTTGCAAAAGTGCACATGTAGGCATCTCTCTCTTTTAACTGTATCATGAAAACTACAATAATTTTTTTTTTTTTTTTTTTTGAGACGGAGTCATGCTCTGTTGCCCAGGCTGGAGTATGGTGGCATGATCTCAGCTCACCACAATCTCCACTTCCCTGGTTCAAGCAATTCCCCTGCCTCAGCCTCCCGAGTAGCTGGGACTACAGGAGCACGCCATCACACCTGGCTAATTCTTTTATGGTTTTAGTAGAGGCGGGGTTTCACCATGTTAGCCAGATGGGTCTCGAACTCCTGACCTCAGGCAATCTGCCTGCCTTGGCCTCTCAAAGTACTGGGATTACAGGCCTGAGCCACCACGCCTGGCCAAAAACTACAATGATTTAAAGCCATGTAGCAAACCCAAAAACTTAAAGAATGTAGACCAAAAAAAATTATATCATAATGCTAATATTAAAATAAGTTTTTAAAAATAAAAATAATACATTAACATATTTCAGAATAGTCTGCAAGATTTCATGATTGTGCAACTGTGAATATTTGCTTTAGGTAAAACCAAGCATTTAAAAAATTAATAGTTTTTTAGTTATCTACTTATTCAAAAGTTTAATTCTCATAAGGAAATTATTTTTTGATTTGTAAAACATTAGGCGTTTTACCTAAAACAATCAAGCAAAGGCTTTCATTGAAAATAAATTTAATATTTTGCCCATGGGCAATTGTACTCACTAAATACTCTGTAAGTAATCCACTTTTTGTGGCCAAGTGGCATACTCATTTGACACCCAAATATGAAAGAGAAATGGAAGACATGGGTAATAAATAATATTTTAGAAATACTGGAACTGTTACTTGAGGCAATGATTACAGAACAATTTTTGAGAGTCTTGTATAATGAATGCATTTTTAAAGCATCTGGTTATCTTTCTGACTAAAAATGCAGTGCCAATTATATTTTATAGGTAGCAATTTCTTTTTATAGTTTAGAAATTGGATCGTAAAAAAACAACTGTAATTTTTCTAACATATTTTTAAGAATAAAATGATCTGATACACAGAGGACCTAGGACTTAAAGATAAACCACATACTAATTTTTACCATCTTTGGAGACGATCTTAATGAAACTGATTTTGTGAATGTTATAGATGCATACACATTTATTATTGTCACTGTGAGTCTAGTCAAAGAATATTCTGATTTGAAATAAAGAGGTCATAAAAAATTTACCTGTCCCAAATAAATATTAAGGTGTGATGCAGTATGGCAGATTAATATTTTCTATTATTTCATTGGTCTGACTAATGTTAGAAGAATGTTTTAATTAAAAGCAATATATATATAGCCGGGTGTGGTGGCTCACGCCTGTAATCCCAGCACTTTGGGAGGCCGAGACGGGTGGATCACGAGGTCAGGAGATCGAGACCATCTTGGCTAACATGGTGAAACCCCGTTTCTACTAAAAATACAAAAAATTAGCCGGTCATGTTGGCGGGCGCCTGTAGTCCCAGCTACTCAGGAGGCTGGGGCAGGAGAATGGTGTGAACCCAGGAGGCGGAGCTTGCAGTGAGCCGAGATCGTGCCACTGCACTCCAACCTGGGGGACACAAAAAAAAAAAAAAGCAATATATATAACTATAATGCCACAGTATCCTATAAATTTTTAAGTGTTTCAAATTACCAATTTATAGCCAAGTGGTGTGTTGGTCTGTAGGATCCCAAAAGAAATTATACTACTTGTAAATATTTTAAAACTAAGACCAAAACTAGTCTAGATATAGTATATTCAAGTGGAGAGTAAAGAAAAGATGGGAGAGAGATTTATAAGAACTCTTAAAAATGCATAAGCAAATATTTAACTTGTTATACATAATTTTTAAAAGAAGATTTTAGTAGGTTGAATAACGGCCACTCAAAGATCTTTAATGCCTGGAACCTGTGAAGTTTTGCAGATATGATTAAGTTAAGGATCTTGAGATAAAGAAATTTCTTGTTATCCCTGTTTGGGCCCTAAATGTCATCACAAACGTCCTTAGAAGAGAGAGGGCGGGGGGATTGGGCATATACCCAGAAAGCCAAGGCCATGGAAGATGGAAGTAGAAAGAAAGATTTGAAGATGTTACATTGCTGACTTGAGGAAAGGGCCACAAGCGAGGGAAGATAAATTCAGAAACTGGAAAAGGCAAGGAAGAGATTCTCCCTTAGAGCCTCGCAAAGAAGCATGGGACAGCTAACACATTGATTGGATCCAGTGGTGCTAATGCTGAACATGTGCAGAGTGGGCAGGTTTGTTACATAGGTATACACATACCATGGTGGTTTGCTGCATTCATCAACCTGTCATCTACATTAGGTGTTTCCCCTAATGCTAGCACCCTCTAGCCCACTACCCCCTGACAGGCCCCTGTGTGTGATGTCTCCCTCCCTGGGTCCATGTGTTCTCATTGTTCAACTCCCACTTATGAGTGAGAACATGCTGTGTTTGGTTTACTGTTTCTGTGTTAGTTTGCTGAGAATAATGGTTTCTAGCTTCATCCATATCCCTTCAAAGAACATGAATTCATCCTTTTTTATGGCTGCATAGTATTCCATGGTATATGTGTGCCACATTTTCTTTATCCAGTCTATCGTTGATGGGTGTTTGGGTTGGTTCCAAGTCTTTGCTATTGTGAACAGTGCTGCAATAAACATACATGTGCTTGTGCCTTTATAGTAGAATGATTTATAATCCTTTGCATATATACCCAGTAATGGGGTTGCTGGGTCAAATGGTATTTCTGGTTCTACATCCTTGAGGAATCGCCATACTGTCTTCCAAAATGGTTGAACTAATTTACACCACCAACAGTGTAAAAGCATTCCTATTTCTCTACATCTTCTCCAGCATCTGTTGTTTCCTGACTTTTTAATAATCACCATTCTAACAGCATGAGATTGTATCTCATTATGGTTTTGATTTGCATTTCTCTAATGACCAGTGATGATGAGCTTTTTTTCATATGTTTATTGACCACATAAATGTCTTCTTTTGAGAAGTGTCTGTTAATATCCTTGGCTCACTTTTTGATGGAGTTGTTTATTTGTTTCTTGTAAATTTGTTTAAGTTCCTTGTAGATTCTGGATATTAAGGCTTTGTCAGATGGATAGATCACAAAAATTTTCTCCTATTCTGTAGGTTGCCTGCTCACTCTGATGACAGTTGTTTTGTTTGTTTGTGTTTTGTTTGTTTGTTTGCTGTGCAGAAGCTCTTTAGTTTAATTAGATCCCGTTTGTCTATTTTGGCCATTGTTGCCATTGCTTTTAGTATTTTAGTCATGAAGTCTTTGCCCATGCCTATGCCCTGAATGGTATTGCCTAGGTTTTCTTCTAGGGTTTTTATGGTTTCAGGTCTTACGTTTAAGTCTTTAATCCATCTTGAGTTAATTTTTGTATAAGGTGTAAGGTAGGGGTTCATTTTCAGTTTTCTGCATATGGCTAGCCAGTTTTCCCAAAAGCATTTATTAAATAGGGAATCTTTTCTCCATTACTTGTTTTTGTCAGGTTTGTCAAAGATCAGATGGTTGTAGATGTGTGGCATTATGTCTGAGGCCTCTGTCCTGTTCCATTGGTCTATATATCTGTTTTGGTACCAATACCATGCTGTTTTGGTACCAATACCATGCTGTTTTGGTTACTGTGGCCTTGTAGTATAGTTTCAAGTCAGGTAGCATGATGCCTCCCGCTTTGTTCTTTTTGCTTAGGATTGTCTTGGCTATACGGGCTCTTTTTTGGTTTCGGATGAAATTTAAAGTAGTTTTTTTCTAATTCTGTTAAGAAAGTCAATGGTAGCTTGATAGGGATAGTATTGAATCTATACATGTGTTTGGGCAGTATGGCCGTTTTCACGATATTGATTCTTTCTGTCTATGAGCATGGAATGTTTTTCCATTTGTTTGTGTCCTCTCTTATTTCCTTGAGCAGAGGTTTGTAATTCTCCTTGAAAAGGTCCTTCACATCCCTTGTGAGTTATACTCCTGGTATTTAATTATCTTTGTAGCAATTGTGAATGGGAGTTCACTCATGATTTGGCTCTTTGTCTATTATTGGTATAGGAATGCTTGTGATTTTTGCACACTGATTTTGAATCCTGAGACTTTGCTGAAGTTGCTTATTTGCTTAAGGTGATTTTGGGCTGGACGATGGGGTTTTCTAAATATACAATTACGTCATCTGCAAACAGAGACAATTTGACTTCCTCTCTTTCTACTTGAATATCCCTTGAATACCCTATGTTTCTTTCTCTTGCCTGATTGCCCTGGCCAGAACTTCCAATACTATGTTGAATAGGAGTGGTAAGAGAGGGAATCCTTGTCTTGGGCTGATATTCAAAGGGAATGCTTCTAGCTTTTGCCCATTCAGAATGATATGGGCTATGGGTTTGTCATAAATAGCTCTTATTATTTTGAGATATGTTCTATCAATACCTAGTTTATTGAGAGTTTTTAGCCTGAAGGAGTGTTGAATTTTATTCAAGGCCTTTTCTGCATCTATTGAGATAATTGTATAGTTTTTGTCATTGGTTCTGTTTATGTGATGGATTATGTTTATTGATTGGATTATGTTTATTGATTTGTGTATGTTGAAGCAGGCTTGCATCCCAGGGATGAAGCCAACTTGATCATGGTGAATAAGCTTTTTGATGTGCTGCTGGATTCGGTTAGTATTTTATTGAAAATTTTCATATCGATGTTCATCAGGGATATTGGCCTGAAATTTTCCTTTTCTGTTGTGTCTCTGCCAGGTTTTGGTATCAGGATGATGCTGGCCTCATAAAATGAGTTAAGGAGGAGTCCCTCTTTTTCTATTGTTTGGAATAGTTTCACAACGAATGGTACCAGCTACTCTTTGTAACTCTGGTAGAATTCGGCTGTGAATCTGTCTGGTCCTGGGACTTTTTGTTGGTAGGCTATTAATTACTGCCTGAGTTTCAGAACTTGTTATTGGTCCATTCAAGTATTCGACTTCTTCCTGGTTTAGTCTTGGGTGGGTGTATTTGTCCAGGAATTTATCCATTTCTTCTAGACTTTCTAGTTTATTTGCGTAGAGGTGTTTATAGTATTCTTTGATGATAGTTTGTATTTCTGTGGGATCAGTGGTGATCTCCCCTTTATCATTTTTTATTGTGTCTATTTGATCCTTCTCTCTTTTCTTCTTTATTAGTCTGTCTAGTGGTCTATCTATTTTGTTAATCTTTGCAAAAAACCAGCTCCTGGATTCACTGATTTTTTTTGTGAAGGGTTTTTCGTGTCTCTATCTTCTTCAGTTCTGCTCTGTTTGTAGTTATTTCTTGTCTTCTGCTAGCTTTTGAATTTGGTTGCTCTTGCTTCTCTAGTTCTTTTAATTGTGATGTTAGGGTTTTGGTTTTAGATCTTTCCTGCTTTCTCCTGTGGGCATTTAGTGTTATAAATTTCCCTCTAAACACTGCTTTAGCTGTGTCCCAGAGATTCTGGCACTTTGTGTCTTTGTTGTCATTGGTTTCAAAGAACTTATTTATTTCTGTCTTAATTTCTTTATTTACCCAGTAGTCACTCAGGAGCAGGTTGTTCAGTTTCCACGTAGTTGTGTGGTTTTGAGTGAGTTTCTTAATCTTGAGTTCTAATTTGTTTACACTGTGGTCTGAGAGACTGTTATAATTTCCATTCTTTTGCATTTGCTGAGGAGTGTTTTACTTCCAATAATGTAGTCAATTTTAGAATAAATGTGATGTGGTGCTGAGAAGAATGTATATTCTGTTGATTTGGGGTGGAGAGTTCTGTAGCTGTCTGTAGGTCTCCTTGGTCCAGAGCTGAGTTCAAGTCCTGAATATCCTTGTTAATTTTCTGTCTCATTGATCTAATATTGACAGTAGGGTGTTAAAGTCTCCCACTATTATTGTGTGGGAGACTAAGTCTCCTTGTAGGTCTCTAAGAACTTGCTTTATGAGTCTGGGTGCTCCTGTATTGGGTGCATATATGTTTGGGATAGTTAGCTCTTCTTGTTGCATTGATCCCTTTACCACTATGTAATGCCCGTCTTTGTCTTTTTTGTTCTTTGTTGGTTTAAAGTCTGTTTTATCAGAGACTAGGATTGCAACCCCTGCCATTTTTGCTTTCCATTTGCTTGGTAAATATTCCTCCATCCCTTTATTTTGAGTCTATGTGTGTCTTTGCACGCAAGATGAGTCTCTTAAATACAGCACACAGAAACGACTTAACTCTTTATCCAATTTCCAGTCTGTGTCTTTTAATTGGGGCATTTAGCATGTTTACATTTAAGGTTAATATTGTTATGTGTGAATTTAATCTTGTCGTCATTATGCTAGATGGTTATTTTGCCCATTAGTTGATGCAGTTCCTTCATAGCCTCAATAGTCTTTACAATTTTGTGTTTTTTTAGTGGCTGGTACCGGTTTTTCTTTTCCATATTTAGTGCTTCCTTCAGGAGCTCTTGTAAGGCAGGCCTGGTGGTGATTTTCTTCTCTCAGCATTTGCTAGTCTGTAAAGGATTGTATTTCTCCTTTGTTTATGAAGCTTAGTTTGGCTAGATATGAAATTCTGGGTTGAAAATTCTTTGCTTTAAGAATGTTGAATATTGGCCCTCACTTGCTTCTGGATCCTAGGGTTTCTGCAGAGAGATCCACTGTTAGTCTGATGGGCTTCCCTTTGTGGGTAACCCGACCTTTCTCTCTGGCTGCCGTTACCATTTTTTTCCTTCATTTCATCCTTGGTGAATCTGATGATTACGTGTCTGGAGGTTGCTCTTCTCGAGGAATATCTTTGTGGTGTTTGCTGTATTTCTTGAATTTAAATGTTGGCCTGTATTGCTAGGTTAGGGAAGTTCTCCTGGATAATATCCTTAAGAGTGTTTTCCAACTTGGTTCCATTCTCCCCATCAGTTTCAGGTACACCAATCAAATACAGGTTTGATCTTTTCACATAATCCCATATTTCTTGGAGGCTTTGTTCATTCCTTTTCATTCTTTTTTCTCTAGTCTTGTCTTCACA
This sequence comes from Hylobates moloch, assembly GCF_009828535.3. Classification (NCBI taxonomy): domain Eukaryota; kingdom Metazoa; phylum Chordata; class Mammalia; order Primates; family Hylobatidae; genus Hylobates; species Hylobates moloch. The sequence continues at coordinate 176,339,021 of NW_026652276.1, read as the reverse complement.
CTTTATTTCATTAAGTTGATATTCAATCTCTGAGATCCTTTCTTCCACTTGATCGATTTGGCTATTGATACTTGTGTATGCTTCATGAAGTTCTTGTGCTGTGTTTTTTGGCTCCATCAAGTCATTTATGTTCTTCTCTAAACTGGTTATTCTAGTTAGCAATTCCTCTAACCTTTTTTCAAGTTTCTTAGCTTCCTTGCATTGGGTTAGAACATGCTTCTTTAGCTTGGAGGAGTTTGTTATTACCCACCTTCTGTTTGTTAGTTTTCCTTCTAATAGTCAGGCCCCTCTGCTGCAGGTCCGCTAGGGTTTGCTGGAGGTCCTCCAGACCCTGTTTGCCTGGGTAGCACCAGTGGAGGCTGCAGAACAGCAAAGATTGCTGCTTGTTCCTTCCTCTGGAAGCTTTGTCCCAGAAGGACACCCACAAGATGCCAGCCGGAGCTCTACCATGCGAGGTGTCTGTCGATCCCTGCTGGGAGGTATCTCTCAGTCAGGAGCCATGGGGGTCAGGGATCCACTTGAGGAGGCAGTCCGTCCCTTAGCAGAGCTCAAGCACTGTGCTGGGAGATCTGCTGCTTTCTTCAGAGCCAGCAGGCAGGAACGTTTGAGTCGGCTACAGATGTGCCCACAGCCGCCCCTTCCCCCAGGTACTCAGTCCCAGGGAGATGGGAGTTTTATCTGTAAGCCCCTGACTGGGGCTGCTGCCTTTCTTTCAGAAATGCCCTTCCCGGGGAGGAAGAATCTAGAGAGGCAGTCTGGCTACAGTGGGCTTTGTGGCAGAGCGGTGGGCTCCGCCCAGTCTGAACTTCCTGGTGGCTTTGTTTACACTCAGTTGGAAATGCAGAAATCACCCGCCTTCTGCATTGGTCTTGCTGGGAGCTGCTGATGGGAGCTGTTCCTATTAGGCCATCTTGCCCAGGAATACAATTTCATTGTTTTAAGTCACTAAATTTGTAGTAATTTGTTACAGCAGCGCCAGAAAATTAAAATAAGGACTTTCCAAGCATAAAACCAGTGGAAAAATGGTTTAAAAATGCACTTGACAACATAAAATCTTAAACTTACGTATGTCAAAAATAAAATGAAATATAAACTGTTCATATGGTTTTGCTAAAAACATTAAAAAGGTTTAATAATTTCAATAAATAAAAAATGAGTAACACCCCCACATTAAAATAAGGCAGAGGTTATATATAGTGACACAATCTCTGAAATAAGAAATTCAAGAGATAAAATATACATGTATATTATATATCCAAAATGAAAAGCAATCATATAAATGCAAATGAACTAATAATTGCTACTAACTTGTCAAAATTCTCAAACTCTCTTTTTTTTTTTCAGTATAGATGAGGGTATAAAATTTAAATACCAGCATCCTCTTCTCATGGGAGGACAAACTATACCATCCTAGAAAATAGCTTGGTATGTATACATGTACAATGAACTATAAGTGTGTGCTTTTGGCTCTGTAATTTAATTTTTAAAAATTAGTCTTAAGGGAGTCATCAGAATGATTTATACAAGGTTATTTTTCACAGAGCTATTTATAGTAGAAAATGATTGAAATAAAAGCAGAGCTTAACAATATGAGAATACATTTATAATTATTGCAAAATGATATAATGTAATACAAAGGGATGACATGATTATAAATCATGGTTTTTAAGTGTCATTAATGACATCAAAAATGTTTTTAGTGGTGAAATCTAAAAGTCTAAGAAAAAAGTAAAATATCAGATTGATATTTGATATCAGTATATAAAAATTTGTGGCAGTAAAACAAACCAAGAAGAATATGAGAAGGTACATTAAAAAAGCAAGCACAGAAAGACTTATCCAATTTTTATAATAGCTAATTCTGCATGGCAGTTATGTAGGTGAATTAGTTTTCTTATTTTTAATCTCTAGTGGTTTTATCATGAAGTTTTATTAGCTTTACAATTTTTTAAAATATAACTACTTCAACTTCACAGAATATGTATAGCACACATCCATGTATTCAGCACCAAGATTAACATATTGTCATATTTGGTTCTAGTCTATCATATTTTCTAGTTTTTAGAAAAATTGAAAAAATAACAATATAAAAAGTAGGCTCCCTCTCTGTCTGTTTCTAGTTAACAGTTATCATAAAGTTGGTATGGATAACATATGTAATTGGGAAAAATGATATTAAAATTTTAAAGAAAATAAAACCTTTGGTTAAGAAGGGTTAAGCCAATAAAGAGTAACACAACTTCCCAATATTTACAGCAAAACATTTTGACTGGCCAGGTAGACAAAGGAAGAAGAAGAAAAGGAAATTATCTGCAAGATGTAGAATAAATAGCTGTTTCTGCTTCTAAAATTCATTTAATAAACTCAGTGATCCACTGGAGAGTGCATAAACCATAGTAACTCCCCTTACCCCAGTGACCACCCACCGCCTGGTAGCTGTTGGTAGTTGTCCAGAAGAGAGTACAAGAGTATTGCTGCCCTGAAAGTATGAGTCTTAGAAGAACTTAAAAAACTACAGACAGCGATGACTCAGCGTTTAGAAGGTAAAATATGTGATAAGTTTAAATTATTTCTTCAAGGTCCTTTAAGCATGATTTACCTTCTGGATTACATCTGCATGATTTGACTACCTAGGCTCTTTTATAGTTTATATTTTATGTTTATATTTTCAGCATGAATAATTCTGCTTTGTGTTGGGCAGTATAAAGAAGTCATTCCCTTGTCACCATCCAATAAATAAATGCATACATAAACAAATAATCATTCATACGATCTACCTTTATTGCTTCAGTATAAAAACTGGCATATGTGGTCTCCTTTCCAGTAAATGACAAACATAATGAATGCTTAAAAAATATATTTAAAGATAGTTTTCCCATGTTGATATTTTCCCTCAATTCTCTGCTTTCTCTTCAAATAACTTTTATCTTGTCCTTTAAAATGGCTGTTAATAATTTATTTGAGGGAAAATTATTAAAATGGATTTTTTTTAAGGTACTTCAAATTCTTGACCATGCCACTCTGACAAATTAAGCACAAGTACTTTCTGCAGCCCTCCTGTGCATGTGCTGTATGCCTGGCATGCAAATACTTCACAGCAAAAGGGAACTGGGAAAAAAACCTTTTGCTTGGAGGCTGTGGCATGTGGTCAAGCAAATAATTTCATCATAAACTGAGCATTCACATGTCTTTTTGTGAGAGTCAGCAGATACACATTTATATTCCTCTACAACATGTCTCTATTCTGCCTAGTGATAAAAACTGCTTTTTTTTAGCTCTATTATCTATGAGTTAAAATATTTTTTTCAGATACATGTTTCAATAAACAGCACGTCAGTGATTGTTTATAGTGTTAAAAGGTTTTCTCTAAGCATATCACCTAAAACAACTCCACTCTTTGATCTCTCTCTCTGTGTTCCTCCCTCCCTCCCTCCCTCTCTCTCTTTTTAAAATTACACAGTGTGTTTTAGGAGGGTCTCTGCCTAGGAGAAACTACAAAAACGTTCCTTAAGACATAATAGCCCAGCGTTCCCACTATGAGGGAGTGTGAGGCTTCAAGGAACAGGAAACGTACTGCTCCTCAGAGACTGCTTCTTCCCTCATGGCATGATCTGGGTCAATGGAAGGCTACATTTGACTAGATGTCTATGAACAAGTTCTAACCTCATGAGGAATGAGAGTCATGGGAGTAGCTAGGCTTGGCAAATCATATGCAATATTTCATGCAGTTCAACTTTTCGCTTCCCTGTTTCGGAAGAATAAAGTGCTTCTCTGAACTCTGCTGGATCGCCAGTCCTCTGGCTCCTCAAGTGAGGCATGTTCCTGCCTTAGCTACCGTATCTGGAGATGCCCAGAATCTAAAGTATCTCTTAAAGGGTCATTCTTCAAACCCGCCCCTCTACTTGTGTTTACCCACACTGAAACACTTTTAGATTAACTTCAAGTAGATAGTATTTGTTCTGAGAATAGCAATTAAGACCAAGATGGAAAGGAAATTAGTAAGGAGGAGATTCAGGCTGGTCACAGTCTCTCTCTGTCTGTCTGTCTGTCTGTCTATCTATCTATCTATCATCTATCTATCTATCTACATATATGTGGATACATATATGTAGATATATACGTATTTAACTTCTTTTTGCCAATATATGCAGGTAAAATAAACACATCTGGCTTTCCTGTTCCCCATGATGATGGGTTAAGATATATTTTTCATATACACAAGTTTCAGTAAATAGCATGTCAACTATTGTTTACAGTGCTAAAAATGTATTCATTAGGAATGCCACCTGTTTTTAAAGAGATAAAACCAAATACTATATGATACTTAAAAGAACCATGATTCCAGGTCTTATGTCATGTAATATGTGGAATTAGCAGTGCATTTGAGTCTGGTTCCAACTCTTAAAACACTAAATATGTCATCTTGGGCAAGTTACATCATCTTCCTGATATTCCTTCCTAAAAAAAAAAAAAAAATGTCAAGTACCTCTCTGCCTTATACAATTATTTCAGAAGTCAAGTGAGGTAAAAAATATGAAAATTATTTACATAAAATAAAATAGGCTGTGCTTGCATAATGCCCTAAGGAAGGGGAAGCAGTTGCATCCTGTTTTTTTTTTTGTTTTGTTTTGTTTTTTCTCTGAGACTGGTATTCTTTCTAATTGACTATGCTCAAACATATGAAATATTATTACCACTTTTCAACAAGCCTGATTTCTTTCCTCTCTAATCCAAAATTATAGACTTCCGAAGTCTTCAGACATCATATTGCAAAGAGAAAATCTTATAATCAGTTACTTGCTGGAGATATACAAACTATACTGGTGTGTGATTTCTTTTGAAAAATTAATGTATAGAAACATATAATTAGGCATAAAACACAATTTCTTATGTATCACTTTATTACTTAGAGATATATAAAAATTTACATTTTGGTTACATTAATAATTTTTTTTTCATCTGTGGTTTAAAACCAAACCAAAAAAAGAAAAAAAAAGTAACATTTAACTGTTTAATTGCTTCCATTTTGTTTGGGAAACTTAACCTCAATTTAACCTTTGTGGCTACTGTGCAAGTCAAAATCAAATGACTTTGACGATCTCAGTCCCAGAATAATAAACTCATTGGGGGCTTTAAGCCTCTTTACCTTTAGCAGGGGGAGCTGAGCAGTCTTCAACTTGTTTGTGTTCATTGATTGATAATGAGCAGTTTCTCTGTCTAAATCTGTGTGGGACCATGTGAGGTCTGCTTTAGCCTGCTGGGAGTTGAGAAGAGGGAGGGGCAATCACAGTGTGTTTAAAAAATTGGTCTAAGGATGACATTTGGGAGGCAAATGCTTTGGCCACAAGCCAGTGTAATTTTTTTTAATGCTAAGACAAGCTTGGCACTTTACATTTTAACTTTAATCTGTTTTCATAATTCAATATAAATTGACACATCACTATTTCTATGTAATGTAAAGTTTCTTCAAGTAGTTACCTCTATCAATAGGTTATTTAAAAAATACAGTTATGGAATTTTATTCTGATTTCATCATTTGCTTAAAAAAATCTATTAGGCCTCAACTCTTACTTGTCAATTATTAAATACCAGTTTCTTACTTTTGTTTTCTATTCAATTTGACAAAGTATGCATATTTCCAGGACGTAGATAATTGCCTCGAGTCAATTTTTTCTTATTAAATGGAGATGAGACAGTAGTGATGAAATTCATAGAGCTTACTCTTACTAAGGGTTTCTCTTATCTTTAAAATTTCAAAGTATAAATGGCTTCAAATATAACCATAGCATTTTTGCCATTTATGTAACAAAAGAAAGGTATGTCAAATTTCAATATATCTATGGTTTAATGACACCATTGATTTCTTTGTTCTATGCGACTAACTTTAATGATATCAACATTCTGGTTCAATATCATGTTTTCAGGAGCACTGGTTAAAATGAAAAATGTCATTTGTTGATCCAAGGTACTATGTTTTGGAAATGATCAGGAGAGCAGCTGGGCTGGAATTTCTGATTGAGAAATTCCAGCAGGTTAGGAGCCAGGAGAGCTGATTTACCTGATTGTTAGCCAAGAGTGTGCTTCCAAGTGGACAGGAGGACTTGAAGCCGGTACACATGGTCAGAAGAACTAACTCCAGCATAAGCAGCAAGTTCTCATTTATTCTTAAGTGAGGACATCTATGCTAAAGTGAAGACAGAGAGATTGTCTTTGAGCCAGAAGGCTGACTCAAGAAAACTATATTCCTTTATATCTTGAAAGGCTATTCATGGAGTGGGTGTCCCACAGAAACCATGCTACACAGTTAGTGACCGCCCTAGCACTCTTTACATAAAACTTATTATTATGTGACTCATCCAGCCTCACCACATACTGAGCTTCTCCTAAGCAGCAAAAGCAGTTTGTTGTATCCTGAGAGTGACTGGTAGGATTTCCTGGGTCACTGAATCTGTAGAATTCTTACAAAATTTAGAAGCTCTTTTCTGATTAACCTAGAACAAGAGAACCTAGACCTTCTTTTCCTATTCATGTGAGCTACTGATTAGAGAATGAGGATTAATATAATCAAGAATGTGATTCAGAGTTCACAAAATAAGAAAACAATTGCAGCCTTTCGGCCAGAACTGCCATCTTCCAGTAATCCACCAAAATGGCAAACACAAAGGGAAAGAGGAGAGGCACCCGATATATGTTCTCTAGGCCTTTTAGAAAACATGGAGTTGTTCCTTTGGCCATGTATATGCGAATCTATAAGAAAGGTGATATTGTAGACATCAAGGGAATGGGTACTGTTCAAAAAGGAATGCCCCACAAGTGTTACCATGGCAAAACTGGAAGAGTCTACGATGTTACCCAGCATGCTGTTGGCATTGTAAACAAACAAGTTAAGGGCAAGATTCTTGCCAAGAGAATTAATGTGCGTATTGAGCACATTAAGCACTCTAAGAGCCGAGATAGCTTCCTGAAACGCGTGAAGAAAAATGATCAGAAAAAGAAAGAAGCCAAAGAGAAAGGTACCTGGGTTCAACTAAAGCACCAGCCTGCTCCACCCAGAGAAGCACACTTTGTGAGAACCAATGGGAAGGAGCCTGAGCTGCTGGAACCTATTCCCTATGAATTCATGGCATAATAGGTGTTAAAAAAAATAATAATAATAAAGGACCTCTGGGCTGAAAAAAAAAAAAAGAAAACAATTGCAGAGAACATATACTTATTGAGACTAGATAATTTGGAGGGGGAATTATTCTTATAATATATAAAACCACAAGAATAATATGGCTTTTAAAATGTCTTATAATTCCAAAAAAGTAATTCTACCTGAGGTCAAAATGATGTAAATTTGAATACTCATCTGAATCTAGCAATGGACTCTTCTGAGTAACTGCTAGAGTGGATAGAAAGTACATCCTCCCAGCAGTCCTTTTCCCTGAATGTCACTGTTCCCTGCAGAGACTTTGGTAAGCGTTCAGGAGGAGTAAGATCAGTGTTAGACCACTTAATTGTTACCTGGTGGGCATCATTCTATGGTATTGCTGAAGTGTAGCATCACATAATTTAATAGTCAGCTATGGGGAAATAGGATTGGCAGTCACTTATGAAAGAAGAAAGATGAGAAAACAATTCATAGCCAAATAGAAGAGTACTGACCTCCATATAAAGACAAACCATGCAATAACACAGAAAGAAAGAATTTTTCCAGTTGTAGTATTGAGTCTGCTATAGCACACACAACAAAATGGGCTACATGTAACAGAGCCATTGTTGAAAGTAAAGTCTCCTTCATCAGTTATGAACCTGTCATAAAAATTACTGCTTACCTAAGATATTTTCCCAATGCTTGAAAGACATTTATCATTTATTGAAAACCAAATTTCCCCATATATAAATCAGGAAAACAAATTGTTACCTATACAGTAATTCAGGATAACATGAATATTAAGAGCTTCTGCTATATAGTGAAGAATAAAAATATATGGATGATATAAAACATGTTATTTCACTCTCTCATCTATTTACAGAAATTGTATATATAAAATTATCAATTTATTTTAAAATGGGAAGTGTAAATTTTAATAAAATTTCTAAGAGAACTTGGATCTAAAGGCTTTGTGGATGTATATTTTTGTGCTGAATTTACTTATCTTTATTTTTATTTTATTTTTTTGAGACAGAGTCTTACTCTGTCGCCCAGGCTGGAGTGCAGTGGCAAGATATCAGCTCACTGCAACCACCACCTCCTGGGTTCAAGCGATTCTCCTGCCTCAGCCTCCCGAGTAGCTGGGACTACAGGCGTGTGCCACCACACTGGCTAATTTTTGTATTTTTAGTAGAGACAGGGTTTCACCATGTTGGCTAGGCTGGTCTCAAACTCCTGATCTCAAGTGATCCCCCTGCCTCAGCCTCCCAAAGTGCTGAGATTACAAGCATGAGCCACGGAGCCCAATCCTAAAGTTACTTAGAATCATGCTTTCTACAAAGGCCTGGTTAAGAGCTACATAACTTTTTATAACATTAATTAAATCACACAGTAAGTATTTCCTGGGCATCTACATTGAAGACTTTGGAAATACATGAGTAGCAAGACAGATCTAGCTTCAGCTTATACAGATTCACTAGCCTGGTGGAGAGTCCAAAAAAACAAAAAACCAAACAAACAAACAAACAAAAATTATGCTAAGGGGCACAATATGTCTATTAGATTAAGTGACCCAGTTACTTGCTATTTGCAACTTTAATGAGGTCAGTTTTGTAGAGATAAAATGTGTACAAGATATGGATATATATTTTATGTTATATATTTATGTATATATAGTATCCATTATGTTAGATATGGATGTATATTGTATGTATTCCATATATATGCATATAATATACATGCTTTATATTTAATACAGGGGGTGCAAAGTTGGGGTGGTTCTCTCTCATCTGATGGTTAATATTTTCTCCATTGCAGTAAGAAGTTAAATTATATCTTGGAAGGAGGGATAGAGGAGGGCAAATGCTGTAAGAGAGAAAGATAAAGATACCTTGAAATGATTTCTGTGGAGAATTGCAGAGAGGGAGTTGACACAACTGAGAATCTCTGGGCAGCATTAGGACCTGGTTGCTGCTGGTCATCATGAATGTGTACCATTACCAACTTTCATTGTTCTGTGATTTTCTCCAGTAGTTCTGGTGGAAGCATGGAGATGCTAGACTAGTACAAATGATCCCAAATTGGGGTTTGGCAGAAAGATGCAAGAGCTTGATTAACTTACATAAATAAAATATTAACATGATAGTGAATTACAAGGAGAATAGAAAGGAAATGACAAAAATGATAACAATTGAGAAAATAGAGAGATCAAGCTATCAAATGTGTGAATGAGACAAAATCTTGAACTGCTCTCCTCAAACATCTGAAAGAGAGAACTGGAAAGAAGGAGGCTGTGAGAGATTTAGTCATCTCAGTCTTTTATTCTAAACTTCTCATGATGACAACAAGGGCCAGAAGTGACTATTGGGATTTGGTTACTGAGGTTTAATCAAGTGGAGATGAGGTCAAGGAACTGAAAGGGCAGGTTGTCATCTGAGCAAAAATAAAGACATTAAATTTCCTTAAGATAGCTATAGGTTTTGCATGGGGAAAACGAAACAAAAAAAAAAACTTGAGTTGGGTTGCTAAAGTTTTCAGCAAATTACAGGAAATGATTTGAATGTGAGTGAAACTCACTAGGAAGCAGAATGAAGAGATAGATAGAGCTGAGTGCTATGGTCTAAAAGTATATGTGTTTGTACCCAAGTTGATCTGCATTGGCTTAGAAAATTCCCTGATAATTAAAATCAGAGGACAATGACCCATAATATTCCAATGGGAATTCTAAATATTGTACATTTCACGAAAATCCTTAGTTCTTGACATCTCTTCTTTAAAAATTTAAGCAGTTTTACTATAGTATGATGATTATAAAGTACATATATTTTAACTGCCAACTGGCACATACTTACAAAATGGACTTTCTATGTAATCACCACCCAGTCAAGACATAGAATTACCTATAACCCTTGCTTTGTACACCTAATCATTATCCATACTCTGACTTTTATAATCATGGATTGGTTTTGTCTATTTTGTCTGCTTTTGTAAACTGCTTGACCTATTTGATGGCCTACACATATGAACCAAAAGACATTTATATGAAGTTATTGAAGTATTATTTGCAATTGACTTCCTCAAATTTTAATGAAATAAAATTTGGCATGTACTTCATTTAAGAAGAATGTGAGTCTTTTCAAGTTCTAGTTTTTGACTGCTGGCGAAAATGTTCAAGTGAAAAGCAGACAGAAGTAAGATGAGGCTCCAAAGCTTTGGAAATAGAAAGTAGATTGTCATCGTGGAGTGAAGCACTTGGGGACATTAAGTACCTGGCTATATGTATGAGTCCTTGTCCATGGGCAGGCCTTGGTTCAAAGGTGAATTTATCAAAAACACCATAGCAAACAGAAATATCAGTTAATTTGTTATCGAGCACTGATCACAATACAGGCACTCTTTTAATAGCTGTGTATATATTATCTCTGTTATCTTCACAGCCATTCTGTAAATTTGCTATTCTCTACTTCCATTTTATATGTCTCTAAACTGAAACATAAATAATTGAGATAGTCTTCATCCAGGATTTCCATCCAGACTATCTCCCACAAAGGCAACACTCTTTCATAGCCAGACTCCTTTCAAACCAAACATTTACCCCTTCACAAAGATTGTAGAATTCCAACTGGAAATGGACAGGAACACATCTGTTACCCCACAGCAACTCTGTTGAAATCCGAAACCTGAAGAATTACTCAAATGGATAGTCTTTGGTGAGTATTTCTGGAGTCTACATTCTCCCTTGTCTTTGGCCTAACCTTGAAAACTTCAGGGGTGGATCTCTCCTGTGTTCTTGTCATATTTCCATTGATTGCAAAAGTCTTATGGTTTTATGCTAAGGTCACATTCATTATCAGCCTCATTATGAGAGCTGATTGGTAAAGAGAAAAATGGCATATAGATTAGTAGGCATACCAAAATCACTTCCAAAAATAAAAACAGAAACACTCGGCACTGATTTTTTTTCTGATCCTTTAAATTGCCAACTGATAAAATAGGCAAGATTTTTAAAATTTTAACGTCCTCTTCATTATGATGGCAGATAAAACAATCCTGCTTCTATCACTTTTTAATTCAGATTTATTGAATATCTACAGATTTATAATCCTTTCCCCAAGCACAAGAATAAAATGTAATATATAATTAGCATCTGGAGTTTTTTGAAGATGATGTGATTGACGAAGGTGACAGAGATCATGTAAAGGTGTCAATAGCACTTGAGTCTCTGTATGTTTGATTGTGTGCATTTACAGTCCCATACCTGCTTAAATACATACAGAATGCAGAGAAGAAAATGAACATGACTATCTTCCACAAGAAACGACACGCTACTGTAGGTGGGAAAGTGTTGCTTTAACATATTTAGTAGTCAGTAAGTGGTATGGGAATTTGTGAAGTGAATGTAGCACATATAGATGCACTATATGTCCTATGATACTTAAAGTTACATCATTATTTAAAAGTAATGATTTGCCTCTAACTCATTTATCTTTGAACAAGGGAAATATATTCTTAAAACTCTATTGAAGTGCATTACAACTGCTCTGAGACTCAGAGATCCTTTGGACATTTTTAACGCCATTATTTCAATCATTATTTTATCTAAAAATATTGTTTAAAAAAAGGCAAATAAGGAAAACAAAAGCCTAGTGAATTTTAGCATCTGTCTGAAAGTAGTCTAGTAAACCACTGTAATAAAAATGATGTGATATACTGAGTTTGCTGAACAAAGGGCACTTACAACACACTCCAGGGTAGCAATGAAGGGGTTACTGTTTATCATAATGTACAACGGGATGGAAAACGCATACTGGCTTTCAAGTTCAAAGGGCTTGAAGAAACTTTGGTAACTTTATCCCCTTTAGTCACAAACTGTGAGACGACATATGGTTAACATCCTTGTTTGGTGTTATTTTTAAACTTGTTTATGAGACATAAATACAAAGTATTCTAAACCCTATAATGACTTTTCTCTCTGAGTGGAAACTTGATTGTGATCGCCAAGCATTACTTCTTACAGTTTGACTATCTGATGAATTTTCTCTTCACTGGTAAAGCAATAATGGATGCTGGAGAAACCAGAATCTAAAAGGCTAATATATTATATTGTTGCTCTTCTTTTTTTTTTCTCTTTTGAGTTTTCTCACGGCATAGGTATTCCAGACATAGACAGCTTCAATGGTTGAAAAGGGGATTTAGAGAGCTGTCAAAAATCATCTGGAGAAAGAGAGTGTCTCCACAATGTTCCATGAATCAAATGGTAACAAGGGAATATTATTTTCTGACTAACTTAATTTCTGACTCTATAGCAGCTAAAGGTTTGGTCCTCCTAAATCACACAAGATTTTTTTTAAAGAAAAGAAAAGCCAAAGGAAGTAATAAATGTCAAACTCTCATCAAAAACAGGCTGGGCACTTTAATTTTTTTTTATTTTAGTCTTCACTGGAGTTCTTTGAACTTGTAAAAAGTAACCCATCTGCAGTTCAGATCTACTGTAAAGCTGGTTTACCATGCTACCTGTTTTAAAACTTACATTTTTTTTCCCCAGGAGATTAGGAAACTGGGACCATAATAACATTATTAAATATAGGCATCTATTCCCTTTAATTTTCTTTGGTATATATTTAGAATCCCATACACTATAATCAGGTAATATTTAAAGTACTAAGATGCATAAACATGTGGATACTAGCTATGACACTGAAGTCATTTGTTTTAGGACAAGAATGTGTACCTGCTCTGAAACAATCCCCACAGAGGATGGCCAGGGCCTCCCAGTAGAAATTAAACAGTGCCTGCTGTGATTTTCTCTCATCTGATTCATCAATTATGTGTGTATTGGCTCTCTTTAAATGAAACTGAAAAGCAATAAAGACCCAGAATGAAACTTCATAAAGACACTACTTTTTTTCTAGTGCTTAATTGTGGCAAAAAGTATATGTGTTTTTATTCATAAAATGTAAAGAAAATGGTTTAGATGGAATGAATACCATGACATAAACAACTTAAATTAGTGAGACAAAACATGTGGACCAAAATCATATAATATGATTAACATTTTATTTCTATATTAGACATATAAACAGAATGGTATTTCGTTTCTTGTGTTTCTTACTTTTTCTGTGACAAATGTTACTGCAAACACTCGTGTGACATATCCAATATAAGACAGAACAATGTCTCATTTAAAGCTCTGAGATACAGGTCATTGTCTTAGTGTTCAAAGACTCGTTCTCCCCTTTCTTCTAGCAACACTGCCTCACACAGGGTCAGGACATTACTGGTTCCCCTTTCTTCATCATATGGATTCACATCCAGCATTTCATTGACTTAGGGTGTTTCTTTTTGGGGGTCAATGGGTAGAGGAGATATGTGGCTTTCAAGCAATCCTTCTGATATAAGCTCATGTTTCCAAAGGTCAGATGCTGCTATTGCTTAGTTTGTAACTGTTATTACCTTGACCTCACTTCCTATGTATAATAGGCATTCATGGATGGATGTTTAGTATTGTAATGTTTCTACTGAACTCTTGGGGAATTCTTTCCCACCATATAAAAGTTCAAGGGAAAGAGAAAATGTGACATAGTAATCCAAAGAAAGATTTATATGCTGTATTTTGAGAAGATAATTCTACCCAATTCGATATTATGCTCTCATCCTTGTGGGAAAAAAAATGGGGACAGTCACTGGTTTTTGCAGGATTTTACACATTTTCAGACTAGCAAAAATATCCCCTATGTTTCATTTTTTGATATCTGAGAGTTGAATAATATTTTAAATGCTTCTGGTCACAATGAATATTTGCTCAGTGTGCTTTTCACAGAATTCTAGAAACAGCTGGTCAATTTTTATTTATTAATTAGTGCTGCTTTACTGCTCCATGAGATAATGAGTAAATGGTGCAATCAAAATTATAGCCCAAGATTCCTCACTTCTAGTCATAAATTCCAACCACAAAACCTCATTCTTCTTTTTAAGGTACTGCTGTAGAAACTTGTCTTATTCCAAAGCCAACACTCTAGGGATTATCTAAACCAGAAGGGATGATTTTTTTTTTTTTCCCTTTCTGAGCTGTGGCCTTACCATCTGCTGTATTTCCTTTGTTTCACAAAACTGGTTTCTATGACCAAGAAACTTCAGTTCCAGCAAGGAAATAGGATATCTTATGCTGGTCTTTTAGTTTAGAGAACAGTATGTTTCAACAACCTCAATGTTGAGATACCTGTATTTTACATATTTTCATATAATTTAGTTTTTCAAAGAATAAAATAAAGCACTTGAGCATTAAAAAATCCACATGTATTTTAAACTAGTCAATAATAATTTTCAGCAACTTTTCACTTAGTTTACACTATAGATGATAGGTTATATGGGATACTATTTTTCTATTGGTTCTATGCAACACACGATTTATGAAGAGTTTTGTTTCTTCTATACTTGGTCTGAGTAGTATGCCACCTCCAGGATAAAGTATGACCAAAGAGATGAGTATGTTTTTTCCCTCTTTCATATCTCCACCTACTTCATTCTGAGAACAGAAATTGGTTCCCTAAAGCTATGCAAGATTAACTTCTCAGGTGGAAGTTATATAAGATTTATATATTTGTCCATGAGGTGTGGGTAATTGGGGGGGAAATGAGGGAGGGGTTTGGATAAAGAGTTACTTGAATATACAACTGAGAAAAAAAGGAAAACATGAAAATAAATAATTATTACGTAATTTTCCTGCAATAAATCCTAGGTACTTATTTTAGAAGAAAATAAAGGAATATTTATGGTACTGGAAAAAAAAGGGGAATCTTCCCTTGCTAAGATTAAATGTTGCCCAGGAGGAGATATAGATGTCATTAATGAAAACCTTGGGTAGGAGAAAAATTAAAGCAACCTGCAAGTGAAGAGCTAAGTGATTAGTGCAGTTAAAAAAACAAACAAAAAACAACAACACACACACGAATAAAAAAGAAAGCAAGCAAGTAGAGTACTTGGCATAAAATGGCATAAAATGAAGGCAAGCCCCTGGCTGTTCTCTGGAGAAAGGGAGTGTTCTAGAGCACAGCTCATTGTAGATGCCAATACACAGAAAAACTTTTGATGCTTCATGTCAGGTACCTACAGTTGTTTTCTTTTTTTATTTTTAATTTTTAATTTTTATTTTATTTTATTATTATACTTTAGGTTTTAGGGTACATGTGCACAATGTGCAGGTTTGTTACATATGTATCCATGTGCCGTGTTGGTTTGCTGCACCCATTAACTCGTCATTTAGCATTAGGTATATCTCCTAATGCTGTCCCTCCCCCCTCCCCTTACAGCTGTTTTCAAAGACATGTTCTCATATACTTTGTTGCATCTACAACAAACAGAATGATGCTTAGCATTTAGTTGGTAGTAAATAAATACTTGTTGAGTGAACACGTAAATGAATAAATGAGGGAATTAATAAAATATGAGAATAACTGAATCATTTAAGTGTGGTATATCTTTAAGAGCTTCATAGAACAAAATAAGTAAAACATTACTCTCTCCATAATACTAGGTCACTTTATGTCAAATAAATAATGTGTACTAGGCACCATAATAGGTATACTACTGATGGCAGTGACAACCCATCTGGAGCTGCCATTGCAAGGATGCCAGCTGCAGGGGGAGAGGTGCAGCTATTTACTACAGAGGTCTAGCGGGAGCCAGGAACAGGTGAGAGCCCCACCCGCCACCAAGTTGGTGGGGTAGGAGCCCACACTCCCAAGTTCAGTCACAGATGCCCAGACACAGCTCCAGACCCCAGTATCCCTGCACTCTCCAGGCACCAGGAAGCCCTTTGCCCCTGAAGGCTTGAAAGTGCCTGCTCCCACTGTCTGGCCTCTCCCCACTCCCAGCACCCACTCCAATTTTGGACCAGAGTTGTAGCCAACCCCAGGTGCTGTCACAACCCAGTTGGATGTGAGTGCTCTCAGGGGTGGCTCTGACATGCTAGCCCCTGCTGCCTTGGCTCCCTCTGGACTTTGTGCACAAATGAGCATGGGAAGGAGGCCAAGGGGGGACTGAGGGAGGCTTGGCATAGGCCTTCAGGCAACCCTCGGCATGAACAGCCTGTGTGTCCTGGATGATATGTTGATGGCAGCAGAAGGCAGACAGGCTTAGGGGCAGAAAGGGGTGTATCCTCAATGAAATCCCACCTTCAAGCCAGGGACTTCCTGAAGCCTGGGGCCCAGACTGTCCATTCCAGGTAGAATCTGTGGCCAGGAGTGAGAACTTATGGTGCTTTGTCTGGGCCCCCCATGGCTGTCCATGGACCAATCAACATGCATTTCCTCCCTTTTGAAGCCCATAAACGCCCCAGACTCAGCCCAACTCACACAGACATCGGGACTACCAACTGTGAGAAGGAGATACCCAATCTAGGTCGCTTCAACTCATTGGGATGACCTGGCTGTGGAAAGGAGCTACTCACTCAAGGTATTCTTTCGGATGAGAGCTGGAGACCCATCAGGACTATCTGTCTGCGGATAGGAGCTACCCACTTCGAGTCTGTGGAGACCTGTCCTGTCACTCAATAACACTCCTCTCTACCTGGCTCACCCTCCAGCTGTCTGCATACCTCATTCTTCCTGGATGCTGAATGAGAACTCAGGACTTGCTGAATGGCAGGACTGAAAGAGCTATAACACAAATAGGCTGAAAAACCCCCTTGCTGAACACATTGTGGGTGATGAGAAGGAAAAAAAAGCTGTGGCCCTTTAGGGATCCCAGATCTAGGGGCTCCCTGAGCCAGGCTGTAATATGTTATTTGGGGCTCTGTGATTTTTGGCATCTCCGTGCTTTCAGGAGCCACCACATTCCCCTCATCCAGACATGGGTGCCCACAGCAGAAGCCATTTGAGGTGCATCTGATCCAGCTGCAGGCTTGCACAGAGCCAGCACCTGTGCCAGTGCCTGGAGCTGCCCACCTTGCCACACCAGCTGGCATGCTTGGCTGTGCACAGAGACCAGATCCAATGCTCACTCACTCATGCACACCTTGCTGCTCTCGCCTGGCTTGCCCTTGGCAGGCATGGTATCCAGGCTGGCTGTGCAAGCTGAGCACAGCCTGCCATGCCAAGTGGGTGGAACAAGCCCAGTGGGCCCGAGCAAAACCCAGGCAAAGGTGCCACCAGTAACAGAGGTTTCAGCTGGAAAAGTGACACCATAAGGATCTTGTGACACTACTAATATTTATAACACTTATAGTCATTCTTTAAAGTGAATATTGTTATCTTTTTCCTTAGAGAGGAAATCCTCTTTTAGCAGACCTGCAGGAACCTTTTGAAGCAAAAGCATGTGCAAAAGCAAGATTATATATTGTGAACTTGTTTGTGAAGACTTTGTATGCTTACATTGAAGATTATCCCTAAGTTTAATGACACTTTTTTTTTTTTTTTATCATATTACTGCTTTATATCAATGGAGAAACCATAGCAGGTGTACTTTTAACTGATGGCCAGCATACTTTTTAGACTTGCCTCAATTTTCAAGGTTTTTTTTTTTTTTTTTTTTGAGACAGAGTTTTGCTCAGGATGGAGTGCAATGGTACAAGCCCGGCTCATTGTAACCGCCACCTCCCAGGTTCAAGTGATTCTCCTCCGTCAGCTTCCCAAGTAGCTGGGATTACAGGTGCCTGCCACCATGCCCAGCTGATTTTTGTATTTTTACTAGAGACAGGGTTTTGTAATATTGGTCAGGCTGGTCTTGAACTCCTGACCTCAGGTGATCTATCTGTCTTGGCCTCCCAAAGGCTGGGATTACAGGTGTAAGCCACCATGCCTGGCCAATGTATTTTCAATCATACTAATATATTTATTCAATGAAACTTATTCAACATTTTAAAAAGATGGAAACTCTTTTGCCTTAAATTACTTTCTATGAGAAGAAGAGCTAAGGAAATCTATATCCATATTCATATCTACTTCTATATCTGTAAACTTATAGATATATGAGTGACAAAAAAGCTTTCTTAGAAATATCATCAGTAGAAGCACTTAAATTAGTTTTTGTTAACCAATTCTGGGTAGACTAGTCTAATGTTTGGCAAATACCTAAAAAAATTTTCCTGTTCATAGTCTATCAGTCTTACATGTCAGATGAATATTTCAGGAAGAGTAGACTAAGAACTTGCATAGCCTCTGCCAGGCTTTATTCAGAGTATCAGGATCAAGCTCAGCAAAAGAACAGATATTTCATGGATGACCCATGGAAGAGGAAAACATGTGGTTTGTTTTTGGAAGAAGTGGAAGGTTTGGCTTTAAGAAGCTGTAATGTTGGGTATAACATATAAATTTATGTCTTCTTAAATATGACATAATTTTAAAAATAAATTATGACATTTATATACTTTCCCAAATGGGACTTTTTCATTTACTTATAGGATCTTCCCTCTATATTATTTTTTTGGGCAAAATATTTTCCTACTTCCTTAATTTTTTAGATGTATCCCAAAATTCTAAAATATGTTGCATTATATGGATATGTGATGGAATTTGTGCTCTTATTCAATCTTGTGGACAAAGAGTAGACATGTGTAGGTGGGAATATTTGAGGTCTGGAAGTCCCAGTAACTCCCACTTGGAAAATTGTGTAGGTAGTGCAGAACACAAGGTCAGACTTCACTGCCTCAGAGCAAAAAAATCTGTCTTTTACAGTGTGTAACTTTAATATTGGCAACAAGAGCTATGGTATTTTTTCTTAGCTTGTCTTTGCATTATTTTTAGTTTCCCCATTGAGATATTTTACACTGTATGTAACTCTGTGTCTAAGAAATGGGTTTAATAAAAGTACCTAATGCACAGTGTTGTTGTAAAGATTAACTCAGTTTATATACATAAATCATTAACAACATGTCTGGCACATAGTCAACGCCATATAAGCATTTGCTATTATTATTCCCTCTCTCTTTCTTCTTACTGACACCTCTGCCTATTGCATTTAAAAGTTATCTCTGAAAATGATGTTCCATGCTCATTACTTCCTGTATCAGTTTTTGGAGTATTTGAATGGAGATCTGTTCTATATCGTTATGGTGCTTAGTAAAGATGGAGTACATGTTAGGTATACATGATAATCATATAATCATAGCCATGACTCTTGGTCTTAAAAGGAAATAATGCATTCCAACCTAAATTATAGTAACTGTTAGTAAAACTTTTCTTTATAGAGTTACAACAGAGATTTGAATAGCGGCAACACAGTGTATTCTGGCATATTTCAAACTGGTATGTAAAATATAACATACACTAACTTATTTTTAAATGTAAGTTGTAAATAAATTATGAAACAGTCAGCATTATCACTACTGCAGCCACAAACAGACATTAATAATTGACCCTCCACTACTGTTTATGATAGTATATATATTTTTATTTTTTTTGAATTCAGTCTTTTTTATTTTAATCAAATAGTGAATATTTTAAATGTTTATAAGTCTGTCTTCCTTCCAATACAAGTTTAGAAATCTTTCTCAGCTATTTGCATAGATGGAATACTTTAGAAAATTTAACCTGATGATTCCAGAATGTGTTAGGAAAGAATGTAAATATTTGACAAAAATAAATAGTAACCTAAAACAAACTACTTGGGGGGCCTATAACAACAATGTGGATAATTCTTTTCCTGGTTCCTTTTAATTTTCCCGAATATTTATGCATTGGGCTTCTGGCTAAGGATGGCAGCAGAATAGCCAAGAGTCTATAACAAAAATTACTTCTGCGGTTTTTTTCTGGCTGCTGTGAAGGCAATAAATTCAGGGATACCAGATATATTAAGATAACGTATTTTCATTAGCTTTCTAACCCAATTGTGGATCCATGTGGTTCAGATGAAATGCATTCATGTACGCAGATCTGAAATGCTCATCATAACCAAACTGAAATCAATGCCCTGGAGAATTATTCATCATGAGAATGAGCCACATTCATGCCTAGATTAACAAAATCCAGTTTGTAATTTGGGTGGGTAGGGGGAGGGTTTGGAAGGTCTTTATTAGACTGCTTAGAGCTGACTTGAGCCAGGGCTGACTTGAGCCAGGGCAGACTCAGTCTTCTATCTGTTCTGCAGTGAAAATTTAGGTACCAAGTCACTGTCTCCTGTAAGTAATCCTGGGTCATAGCATCTCAATGTTGACAAGTTTGTTTCCAGATTCTAATACGATTTGAAGTTGTCTAAACTTGTGTCCCTACTTTCTGAACCAGGTTTCTTATGTGTTCTCCACTTTGAGTTTCTCTCCCAGTCATCAGTCTGCTTATCCATTTCCCTAGTACACTAAGGCTCTACCAATAGCACTACCAATAGCACCCACTTCCCAACCCAGAGTACCCCACTTCGAAGATGAAGTCTTCACTTGAGTCTTGTTTAGAATTTTCAAAACGTTATGTGGAACTTAGACAGTTAAGAACTCCCCAGGAACGAGGACTAATAAATGGCAAAGCTGAGTATATTATTACATGTAATCATATTCATTTCATTCCAAAGCCTGTGAACTTCTTTTTTTTTTTTTTTTTTTTTTGAGACGGAGTCTCGCTGTTTCACCCAGGCTGGAGTGCAGTGGTGCAATCTCGGCTCACTGCAGGCTCCGCCCCCCGGGGTTCACGCCATTCTCCTGCCTCAGCCTCCCGCGTAGCTGGGACTACAGGTGCCCGCCACCCCGCCTGGCTAATTTTTTTTTGTATTTTTAGTAAAGACGGGGTTTCACCGTGTTAGCCAGGATGGTCTCGATCTCCTGACCTCGTGATCCGCCCGCCTCGGCCTCCCAAAGTGCTGGGATTACAGGCATGAGCCACCGCGCCCGGCCCAAAGCCTGTAAACTTCTAAGCTACTACTTTTGATTTAGCTTTTGTCTTTTTATCCCCATGAATATAAAGAGTGCAGTAGCATGATCTCTGCACCCAATTCCAGAATGGAGCACAGCAACCCCTGGAACTGCTCCTTAAATGCTGTTGGATGCCTGATCTTGAAGTAGTATTTAACCTGAATCCACTGTAACTGCGTTCTGCTTTCTTTAAATATAATATACATGAGATATATATTATATATTTTAAATATAATATACATGAGATATGTATTATATATTTTAAATATAATATACATGAGATATATATTATATATTTTAAATATATTATATAATATAAATATATTATATATAAAATAAATATATATCATATATATCAAATAATATATATATAATAATTATATATATTATATATTATATATTATATATATTATGTATTATATATATATATATTTAAGACATATATATATTTGAAAGCTATAATACCCCATTAACCAATATTTTGAATGAACTGGAACTAAATATTTCATTCCTATTTGTCTACCATGCCTGCCTGAAAAATTTGAAAATCTCCTTTCATAGTAGTTCTGTCTACACTCCTAGGCCCAGCCTAGTAGACTAATCTAGTAACTGGTCTCATCCCTGCCACCTCTCCCACTGTCCCCCACAATTCTGAACACTTTGCCTTCTGTGAGCAAACAGTCTTGCTTAGATGAAGCCAAACTATGGGTGAAAGCACAGAAAATATAACTGATATATTGGCTACTTGTTATAATTACTGAGAAACAATGCTAGAAAATTTTTAGGATTATGACATGAATGACTTCTTAAATCCTAAAGAATATGAATATAATTTAGTAATAAATAAGATTCCACAGACTATTTGGATAGGTCAGAGTAACGTTTTAGAACAATTTTTCTAGCTGGGCATAGTAGCTCACATCTGTAATCCCAACACTTTGGGAGGCCAAGGTGGGCAGATTACCTGAGGTCAGGAGTTCGAGACCAGCCTGGCCAACATGGCAAAACCCTGTCTCTACTAAAAATACAAAAAAATTAGCCAGGGATAGTGGTGCACTCCTGTAATCCCAGTTACTCAGGAGGCTGAGGCAGGAGAATTGCTGGAACTCAGGAGGTGGAGGTTGCAGTGAGTCAAGATCATGCCACTGCACTCCAGCCTGGAGTGAGATTCAGTCTCAAAAAAAAAAAAAAAAGAAAAAGAAAATTTTTTCTAATTGTATCACAGTAGCAGAATAAACAAGAGGCCATTTTAGCAATACAGAGTATAGGTGAGAATGGCTATAAGAGAGTGACTGCAAATTGAGAGGCTTTTTTGTGGGTCTGTAACTATCCAATATAAAATCATTATTCTTGGGCAAACTTGGAGAGCCAGATTTTGAGTTAACAAAAATGTAAAAAAAGAAGACTCATGAGTCATCCAGAGAGAAAGGTGTACTAATTAAAACTGCAATGAAATGGAAGGCCAAATATAACTCAAAAAAATTAAAAACATAATTGAAAAGAAACATAAGGTGCCAACTGGCACATAAATAGAAGGAAATTGCTTTAGCTGGTGAGTGAGAAAATAGAAATGATGAATTAGCTGAGGTTTGGACACCACAGGACTTGCTAGTATGAATGTTATGAATATTACGCACAAGAGCTTATTGAGAATATTTACAACCTTAAGTATAATATAAGCATTACCTAATCATTGGTGTATCTATCAAATTACAGATTATTTATCATTATTATAGATACAATAGAGATTATAAGTGAAATATAGTCAAATTTATGGAAATCGTTTTATATTCTCTAGCTTTATTTTTTAATACTTTGCATTAAAATATATAAAATCAATTTCACTTATTTTAGCAAGGGTACATATATGATACCATCCTTTGAAATACATACATGTTACTAAGTACACAAGTTGAACATCTCAAATCCAAAAATCTCAAATCGAAAATTCTCCAAAATTCAAAACTTAAGTGACAAAATGAACTCAAAGCATTTCAGAGAAGCATTTCAGAGAAGGAATACTCAACCTGAATTACCAAAGTAATATGTTGCCATCCTTTGAATTACTAAGTACACAGGTTGAACATCCCAAATCAAAAAATCCCAAATCCAAAATTCTCCAAAATTCAAAACTTAAGGGACAAAATGAACTCAAAGGAAATGTTTATTGGAGCATTTCATATTTTTTGATTTGAGATGCTAAACCAGTATAATACAAATATTTCAAAATTTAAAAAAGTCTAAAATCCAAAACACTTCTGGTCCCAAGTATTTCAGATAAGGAATACTCAACCTGAATTACCAAAATAATATGTTTTCATGACTCTCTTACCCTTATCCATCTTTCTTACACATGCATGTATACACGAGCACAATTAACAACTTCTCAATGGAGGAATTGTTAAAACATGTTAAAAATTCCCAGAACGTATTACTTTTGCCTGATAATAAGTAAATTTGTTAGTAAATAGTATTAAACTATGTCCCTTACAATACCCAGAAAAGTATAAATATGATTTATAAACAACATTTCATGGGTCTTTAAAAATGTAATTTTTTTCTATAAATATCTGTGCACATGTAGGCCTATACTTGAAAATATATACAGTTTTATTTGCAAGTTTTGATAAAAATGAAGACGTGTGTCACAATTAACAAGATGATTTTGTGGCTGTGTCTGCAAAAAGTAGACTGAAAGCTAAAATAAAAGTGATTTCATGGCCATTTACATGTCTAAAATATTAATAAAATCACCAACCATTCTTTAACATACACATGTGCAAACACATACACATAGACTACTTAACCAAATTGAATCAACATTATATTTTATATATAGCTATGAAGTTCAAGTTGTAGTTTTAAAGCATCAAAACTTTATTCTTTTCTAAATATTTATAAATGCTTGCTTGTATTTCTTATGATTAACAGCCAGCTTGGTATGTTAATTTCTACTTTTGTTTGTATCCTGTCTGATTTTCTTATAGAAATAAATATGCAAAGTTTATTTGAATTACATTAGGGCAGCTATGAAAATGGAACTCATAGCTGTATAACTATATTACTTTATTCCTATTATCTAACTAATATTGAAGGGACTAATTGGATCAAGTAGACATAGCACTCAATTTGCTTCTGGTGGGGGCTGCATGTCATTAAACAATGGATACGGTACCTTTTCCTTATGGCCATGGTGATTTTCCTGTAAGACGGAAGGGGCACAAAACTGAGCAAAGCAGAGATTTTTCCTGAGAGACATAAGCGTGTGTGTGTGTGTGTGTGTGTGTGTGTGCGTGTGTGTGTGCGTGTGCAGGTGCTCTGAGAGAAAGAACTCTGCCTTTCCTGCTTTTCCCTTTGGAGTCCCAAGGTAGGATGAGGCTAGTTGTGACACTTTCTTTCTCACCTCCAGCTTGGTAAAACACATGGTCTGCAGTAGAGAAGAGTAAAGTTCACTTGGGCCCAGATGAAAATGAGAGGGGAAGGCTCTGTGAAATATCTGAGTGCCTACTTCAGTAGAGCCTGAAGTAAACCCTGTTCCTGTCCTTCCTAGTATTTTCCCTTTTTCTTTAGGATAAATTGGGTTGGCTTTGTGTAACTTCAATCCACAGTATTTCCTTGACGTTCCTAGCAAGAGAGGGACTCACCCTCAGGGTTATGAACAATTTACAGTCCTCTGTTACACCACCCTTCCTTTCCTCTCTAGATAGAATGTCAGAATGGAAGCAAGGAGGTTATTATTACAGGCTTAACCTAAATGTGTTCTGATTTACTTTAAAGAAAATCATTTGCAAACTTTGCTCCTTTAACAAATATCAGATTACTGGAAATTCACCTCCCAACTAATCATGACCCATCAGTGTCTCCACACCTCTCTTGAGAATTGCAACTCCAGCTCAAGGAAAATGAATGGTTTTAATTTGTTCTCATACATGAACCTGATCAACGAGCAATTTCACAGTGACTCCTTCTCCTGCTAGCAAAATGGACTTTACTGTACAACTAGAAGAAGGCTTTCATTACTCTTACTACTCCTTGCGTCTTTCCTTTCTTCATTCTTTCTTCTTTTTATCATTCTCTCTCTCTCAGAAATTATTTCTCCTTTCTCCCATCACTGTGGATCAATAAATAGCCTGAATTTGTTATTAGTAGAATTTTTTTTCTGTTTATATCTCATATGTATACTGTATTGTTTAGTAATTTTCATCATCCTATACAACTGGAGCACTCTGTTCCTTCCATAGTTTATCTCATTTGGTTTAATTTATTGGAGTTAAAATGCTAATTATTTGATAAATAAACTTTAAATATATTTTAACAAAACCTATAAAAATGTGAAACATGGCTTTGAAGTAGCTTATTCTTGGACACACTATCCATGTCAGTAATCTTTATGAACCCTGACAAAAATTGGGCCATGTGAACTGATGGAGATGGGAATTATGTGAGGTTAGCCTTCTAGCACCACAGAAATTTTAGAGCTTATAGGGACCTAGGAGATAATGCAGTCAAACGCTCCAATTTTAAGGATAATTAAATTTAAATCAAGAAAGGGTAGGGGAATTGTATAAGATAAAACAGCTAATTGATGGCAGAGCACAGATGAAAATTGCGGTCACCTATCTCACAAGTCAAACATCTTGCTTCTGCAACATGATCTATGTTAGTCTAATGTTAAAGAAATAAACATTACTGTATTATTATATTGTATTGTTATTATTATTTAGGTTTGCAAAAGCAACTCTCCACTTAGAGCGTCATTTTCTAAATAATGTTGGTTGTTTCATATTCCATTAACATTTACCTCTGCGACATAGATTACTTTTAGGTAAAATATTTAATTTAGTGTTTTTGGCATATGTATGTTTTTTTAACCAACTTGCATAAAATATATAAACACATTACAGTAATCATTTTAGAACAAAAAGTAATTATTTAAAAGAAGCTTAATTTAACTTCTGAAGATGAAAATAAAGAAAGCAATTTCTTTATAATGAAGTCACATTTTCTCAAAACAAAAAATGCTTTTCTCCTCTACAAAACTTGTTGAGCAAGTGTGGTTTAAAGCAGGAGTATTTAAATGGAGAATATGATTTGGTATCCCCTGAGGTAAGATCAGTTTTCAAAGGATTAAGCTTGGGAATTTTCTCAAATGATTTACCTGCTAATCTGGTAGGCCATGAGAGCCGGAATGGCACTACGTTTTGCTTTATTTTTCAGCCTGGGTGGGCTTAATTTTGGGAATAACGTAGAGAAATTTGTGGTTGGAATAATGGAAAACAAAAACTGAAACATCTGTGTGTCAAGTACACACATCTGTATGGTTTGCAGAATATCTGTGAAACACACTACATCTCAGACCTTTATTTACCTACTGAGCAAGAAAATACAAGTGAAGGGAGTGAATGAAGTTGAAGATGACAAGATGAATAAATAAATCTATCTCCTTAGTTACTCTCAGCAAGTACCCCTTACTGTTAGTTTTGTTGTTTATCAGCTTTTGGCAATAATATCTTTTTCTTTCTCTCTATATATATGCATATATATATTCTATATATACATATTATTCATATATATGCATATATATTATTCATATATATCATATATATTCTATTCATATATATGATATATATGAATATATATCATATATATGCATATTTTATTATTTGCTTAGCTTTCTTGTTTAATAAATCTCAGGAATACATTAGGAATAAGTGTTATTGGTTTTAAGAATAAAAGCACTTGCAAGTATTAGATTTTAAAACAATTTAACAACATTTCTAAAAATAGAAGCACAATATATAGGCAGCAATTGTGCTTCACAAGTTCTAACAGTAGGGCAATTTCTATAAAATGGAACTTCCAGGTAGATTACTTCTTTTAATCCTCTGATTCTACCTGGTTCACCTATTGAATGGGTTGACATTTTTTCAGATTAGTAGTACTCAGTTTTACTGTTTCTATTATTGATTTATATCCAGAATCAATTTGCTATTATGGGACAAATTTAAGAATAAATAAATTTTGTAAGAAATATATAAGGACTATATATTGTGGACAATATCATATTTCTAATCACAATCTGATTTCTTCTTTCCTCTCTCTTTTTTCTATTTATTTTTATCTACGTCCTCTGATGTGTACTCATTTTAATGTTCATATTTTTTGGGACAAAGTCTCACTCTGTCACCCAGGCCAGAGTGAAGATGCGTAATAATAGCTCACTGCAGGTTCAAACTCCTGGGCTCACGCAATCCTCCTACCTCAGCTTTCCACGTAGCTGGGACTACAGGTGTGTTCCACTACACCCAACTTGAGGTGTGCTAATTTTAAAGACACAAGTACACACATTTAAAGAGACTAAGATAATGGACCAACAAAATGAAAGTGGCTCTGTAGTTTTCAACTTCAGAATAGCTTCCCTCACGTCACGATTACAATATCTGGACAACCACATTCACTAAATCTTTAATAGAAACACAAATGTAAATAAAGAGAAAATGAAATTATCAGCCTTATAGAGCCATGTTATCTGGTTTCTGACAACTGTTATAAACCCGTTGTATCAAGCGTCTAGGTAATTCTGACACTTGAGGAGAATACTAACAAGACAATCCTAAGCAATCTTACATAAGCCACTAACTCTCTTTTATGTTGCAGCCATGATTCCTTTTTTAACCTTAGCAACCAAAGATGCAAGATGAGGAAATGGAGTGGGCACAGATCTGTCAGCACTTTTCAAAGGTCATGCCCCACTGAAATCTAGTCAGAAAAGTCATCCTCAGAAATTCCAGAAAGCACAGTATCAACAATGTAAATATAACAATTGTAATAAAAAGCTTCTCCTAGTTCACCTTTGTCTTTGATATAAAATAATACTTTATACTTCATAGGATTTCTCTCAGTTACTAAATGCAAGCACTGAGTCTGTTTACTTGCCACCGTCTGTTTTTCTCACCATCCTATAAGCTCCTTATAGCAGATACTATGTGTGTCCTGCTGATAGATATACTCAGAGCGTCTAGCGCCTTGCCTGGCACAGCTTGCATACTTGATGTAATGAATGGAAAAAATAACTAAAATGAAATATGAGCTTTATAAAAGTAATATCATAGATTATATCAATAGGGTCATTATAATTAATTGCAGGAAAAGATTGAAAAACAAAGAAAATTTAGAATCTATGAAAAAGAGCAAGATATATTGGGAACTGGGGTAATTTCATGTGCACCTGCTGCTGATTTTGTAGACTTTGGAATCTGTTTCAGTGACAATCAAGGACATAAAACTTTCAGATGCTTGCCTCTCTAATAGGTTAACCCAATAATTATTTATTTATTGTTACATAATGGACTATTCATATCCATTCTGATCAATAATTAATACCAGATTTAACTGAGTATTAACAGCAATGAAGCAATAGAAAAACATTTGTTTTTCTATTCAAATATATTAAATGATTATGGCCAAAGGAACCTAGTTCTGAGGAACTAGGCAACAAAATAAGATTATATTGGTAATAGCATCTAGGACCTTCTTAAATACTATTTTATTTCACCAATTCTATTGGCTCTATTTTACTCTTCAAGCTTTTATTGATTATAAATGAGACTAGATTACAAAGTCCAGTGCAAAAAGAGATTTTCCCACACTTCCACCAAGTTAACCTTAGTATAGGCAGGTCAGGTTACGCCATTATCTCTGAGCATCTGGAAAACTGTACTATTTGGTCCCTAGGCATCGCCAAGCAAATCTTTAGGGACTTTTCTATTTTTCCAGCTCAGCTTTTTTCCATCTTAAGAAATAAATAATAATCATGAGTTGAAATGTAAACGCAATTATTTACATTGGTATATTTTATCATCCCAATAGCAAAAATGATGATTTCCTACATTATACTTTTGAGAGTATATCTATCTTCTTTTAAAAATGTGCATCTTGCTTAAAATAAATACGGATTTGTGCATACTGACCTTTATCAAATCAGAGGTTTAATGCTCAGGAATGTTTCAATATTATTTGTCAGGTTCCTACTAAAGCAGGTCTTTTGCTGATACATTAACGTAAGCATGAAAATAACACTGCTCTTTCAGATGTAGAGGAATGCCCAAATAACTAAGCAATGAAAATACAAATTTATCTAAAATATTTTGAAAAAATTGTACAATACTATCTTTGATACTTTAAACTTAGGTATTCATGTCAAGGCCAACCACATGCTAGGAATAGAAATATATCAGCAACATTCCTCTAGCCCCGAATTTCCGTAATATTTTCTGTGGGACACTAGTCTCCTAGAATATTAATAGATTGTATTCAGACTAAAAGTTCTTTAGTTTAAGAAGCATAATTAATGATGGAATAAACAAAGGTAAACAACTAGACTAACTACTGCCAGGAAATCTAAGACATTTTAGCGCATGAATGCATAAAGTGAATTTTACTTAGGACAGTAATAGAGCACACACGTTTTCCTACATTTACTTGAATGTGGCACATTTTCCCCAAAGCATATTAGAAAGGCTAGTGTTCCAAGGAACACACTTTGAGAAATGTTGTCCCACCCAAACCATCATTATGTGAAAAATACTAACATCTGTTGTAGGCAGTGTTGAGGGTGCTGAGGGAGCAATTGCATGGTGATTAGACATTCTGTGGTTTAATATATATACATGCAATGTAAACTTTTGACATTCCTTATCAAATGCTTGTTATATTTTTGTAGGCTCTGTGTCCTGCTCTATTTTTTTCTTTACTATTAGAGTCATGTATAACAAACAATCCTACGTTTCTTTTATTTCCATATTACAGGGTTATTTAATTGCTGATTCAGTACATCCCTCTTCAAATGATTTGTCTGTCTCATTATGGGTCATTCAAATTTTGTAGTGCATTCTCCAAAATTTGTTAATCTTATTCTTTTCAGTTTAAATAAAAAATTATATTTACATGGAATGGAAAAGTACGTCTATGTAAGTTTTATTTTCTTGATATAGAATTTTGGAGTTTCAAAATATTTTCAGAAATTACATAAGAATCCATTTATTGGCCGGGCGCGGTGGCTCAAGCCTGTAATCCCAGCACTTTGGGAGGCCGAGGCGGGTGGATCACGAGGTCAGGAGATCGAGACCATCCTGGCTAACACGGTGAAACCCCGTCTCTACTAAAAAATACAAAAAAATTAGCCGAGCATGTTGGTGGGCGCCTGTGGTCCCAGCTACTCGGGAGGCTGAGGCAGGAGAATGGCGTGAATCCAGGAGGTGGAGGTTGCGGTGAGCCGAGATCGCGCCACCGCACTCCAGCCTGGGGGACAGAGAAAGACTCCGTCTCAAAAAAAAAAAAAAAAAAAAAAAGAATCCATTTATTTAGAGTTTGGCCCATTTTTAACCATTTAAAATTTATCTTTTGCTGTTTCTGCTTAAAGATAAAATTTCTATTTCCAGCATACATGTAACTTCCCAGGTGAACCGAAAGTGGATGATCCACTTTGTAGTTTGCAAAGGGGCCTCTATGGTCTCACAGGCCACTCTAACTTGACTTGCTGCCTCCTGTTCTTCTGCCTTTCCTTTGGTCAGTAAACAATCCACCACGCAGGAAAGGCCCCTGAAATTCCTAACAATTATTTCTCCCTCTTCCCACAATTAAGGGAGTAGAGAGAAGAAAGAGAGTAGAGAAAAGTACACAGCCCTGCTTAGACTGTCACTTTGCATCAGTCTGAGAGGGAACACATTCCCAAGCTGAAAGGGGTTGCCCGGAACAATTAAGCATGGGCTAAGGGTGAAACTGGGAAACATTCCAGCTTCTCAGAAGTAAAGTCTTCATTGTGTGATTTTCAAAATAACAGAAAATAAATAAATAGTTCTCTACTAGAATGCATGTTCATTCATTCTAAAATTATGTAAATGTACTCTACTGTACTTATAAATTATATGTATTATAAAATACCCAAAAGATACATTTTTTGTGCATGTGATAAGCAGGGTGATCAAAAGATTTATTTTCCAAACAAGGCTGGCCTTCTTTTGAAAGCAAAAGGAGGTGTTTTAATACTTATATTGAGACAACTCAAAGCAATTGGAACTCCCTAGGCAAACCCGGACATAAAAATGCCTAGCACAGATTAAATTTAAAATATTAAAAATATTTTACTAATTATAATGGCTTTATATTATCATTAGATTATATCTGTAGGTATGATCCTTACTTGGAGCTAAGTCCACCATGAACTATAGGGGTGTTAATCTACATTTCCAGCAGATATTTTGATAATTTTACTACAAGTTTCACTCTGCCACTTAATAAGTCTGATCATACTATTATTATTTTTTACATATAATTCAGACTGAGAATGACTTTCTGTAAGGATTGAAAGGGTTATCTCTGCATTTGTTTTCTTATGTATTTGCAAAAATATTTTATAGCCTCCATTTTGTGAGAGTTAGTTTAATCAATGCTAGGAAATATAATAATGACATCCATACATCCACTTTCCAGACATAGATAAGAGATGATATATACTCTCTCACTTTTGTGGAACTTTAAGTCTTACCTCCGGCTACCAGATATTAATGACATGAGACAATCTGATATTTGGACCAAATAAAAGCATCAATGTCAATACAATATCAAATATTTGTAAACTCTAATTCACTTTGTACTTTTAAGACAAAATTAATATACTTTATTGTTCTAATCCAATCTTCTTGAAGATCAATAGCATTTATATTGTATACCACCTGGGATGCACACACCTGACATTACAGCTGAGTCACCTGAACCTGTGCTTCTCTGATATGTACATATAGTCACCTGGAGAACTTGAGAAAATACAGATCTAATTTTGTTGATCTAGGGTGCAGCCAGGATTCTGCATTCCTAGAAAGTTCTCAGGGGTTGCTGGTCTAGGGATCACATTTTGAGTACCAAGAATCCTAGCCCTGTGCTCTTTAATATAATAATCATTAGCCACATGTGCCTACTGAACATTTGAAATGTTTCTAGTTGAGAATTACTGTAAATGTAAAATGCATACCAAATTTCAAAAACTTAGGTAGGGCAAAAAAGGAATGTAAAATATTTCATTAATAATTGTAATTTTTGATTACATGTTGAAATAATTTTATTTTTATGATATATAAATATTTAGTGTAGCATATAGATACATTAATTTAAATATGACTCCTAGAAATTTAAAATTATTTACATGGCTCATATTATATTTTTATCAGATGTTGCTGCTTAAAACTACAAAATATTGTCCTGGTCATGTAAAGTGGTAGTGAAATAACTCACTATGTGCCTCAATTGATCTTCTCAGACTTGCCTTTTTCCACTCTCTGTCCCATGCCCTAAGTTCCAGCTATATGTTACTTGATTCACCCAACATCTATTCGTTAATTCTTTTGTTTGTTCAATAAATATTTATTGAGTGCCTACACTGAACCAGGCAAAACTAGTAGGTACTGTATGCACTGGGGCGTAACACTGAAAAAAGATGAACATGAACCAAGTCTCACTGAACATACGAGCTCTAATTCTTCTCATTTCATAAAAGGAAAAATTCCTTTTAACCCTTACTGTCTCTTTTTCTTGAAGTCACTCACTGGCTCCTTAATCTGTACTTCTATAGTGTTTTGTCTGTTTCATAAAAAACATTGCCTTATAATTGATATATATAGCATATGTTTTTCTTCAAATAGGTTGTTAAATAAGTCTTTGATGGCATGATTTAATTATATCTTTCATTCTAGTACAATTTCCAGCACACAGTAGGTACTTAATAAACCACTTTTTGAATGGATTATTTCACAAATAAGATGGTACAATTTTAAAACAATTTAATTTCAAAAAGCACTGATTGTTTTAATTTGATTTCCATTTGACATGGTTCATTCCAGCCCTTCTTTTGTTATTACAAATATTTTATATAGTAATATACTATCAAGCTCAGCTGGTTTAAAATCAATTCAACACAATTTGGTCTATGCCTGCCTAGTGCTCTTATTATACTTTAAGCATTTCATTTAGTCTTTCTGAATACTGATCTCATTAACAAAATGTATTTTTAATTCCTGCTACATATTTTGCTGAAAAGATTGAAAGATTCAATTTATGAAATTGTTCCTAGATCATGGCAGTCCCTCAATAAATACGAAACTTAAATAGTTCAGACTTAGTCATTTTATTTCCTTTTTATTAACTAAATGTAAAATAATGTTTTGTGGGTAAAGCATTAGGCCACTTATGAGTTCCAAGTCAAATTTATGGCTTTACGTGTACCTAAATGTGCTGCTTTGCCAAGTAGTTTCATTTCCCTCTATATCAATTATTTTACATGTAAGATAAGATTGGACAAAATGGCATCCCTCTCATGTCTACAGTTGTATGAGTCTTTGAAGATGATGATGAAGTCTTTTTTGAAAATCAGCAATAACAAAGGCCTTTTAATCTTTTCCTTCCCTCCTTTCTTTTTCTCTCCAGTTGCAAACATTATTAGGCATGCATGAGTGATAGCAGGTTAAAATTGGGAGTATTGGTATGAAATCATGGTTTAATATATAGATATAGATATAATGATAGATATAGATAGAGACGTAAAGTTGTGTGGGTGTGTGTGTGAATACATATACTTACTAGTTCTGTCCACCTGAAGGGCCCGTGAATAGCAAAATTCACAAAATAATGAGCACATCTACTACTGAAATTTTGGTTGCTACATACTTTCAACTGAAAGAAATCAGTGCTTCTTAAAAAATGGGCTGTGACTGAGAAGAACCTGAAATATTGTGTTGTGCCAGATAGATAGTAATGAAATACTCAAAGAATGATGTTGTGTTAGTCCATTCTTGCATTGCCATGAAGAAATACCTCAGATAGGGCAATTTATAAAGAGAAGATGTTTAATTGGCTCATGGTTCTACAGGCTGTCCAGGAAGCATAACGCAGACATCTGCTTCAGGGGAGGCCTCAGGAAACTTACAATTATGGTGGAAGGTAAAGGAGAAGCAGTGTCTTGAGGCTGCAGCAGAGCAATGGGGACCTAGGCCTGGCTCACAAAAGCATTCTTTCCTTCTAGGCTTCAAGACCTCTGATGGGACTGGCTGCTTCACAGGTCTCTGAAATGCCTTGGAGGCCTTTTTCCCATTGTCTTGGATATTAGTACTTGGCTTCTTTTTGTTATGCAAACTGCTCTAGCAAGTGGTAGCTACACAGCCTGCATGAATTCCTCTCGCCTAAAAGCTTTTTCTTTCTCTGCCACATGGCCAGGCTGCAAATTCTTCAAATTTTTATACTCTGCTTCTTTTATAAATATAAGTTTCAACTTAAAGTCATTTATTTCCTCCTGCATATGAGTATTGGTTGTTAGGAGCAGCCAAGTGACATCCTAAATGCTTTGTTCCTTAGAAATTTCTTCCAACAGATATCCTAAATAATCAGTCTCAAGTTCAAAGTTTCACAGATCCCTAGGGCAGGGGTACAATATAGCCAAGTTTTTTGCTGAAGCATAACAAATGTGACCTTTGCTCCAGCTCTCAAAAAGTTTCTCTTTTCTGCCTGAGACCTCCTCAGCCTAGACTTCACTCTTCATATCACTATCAGCATCTGGGTTACAACAATTTAATGAGTCTGTTAGAAGTTCCAAACTTTCCCTTCTCTTCCCTGTCTTCTTCTGAGCCCTCTACCCTCTTTCAACTTCTGCTTGTTACCAATTCCAAAGCTGCATTCACATTTTCAGGTATCTTTAAAGCAACGCCCCATTCCTTGGTACCAATTTTCTGTATTATAACGTTCTTATTGCTATAAAGAAATGTCTGATGTGGGTAATTTATAAAGAAAAGATGTTTAATTGGCTCATTGTTCTTCAGGCTGTACAAGAAGCATAGAGATATCTGCTCAGCTTCTGGGGAGGTCTCAGGAAACTTACAATCATGGTGGAGAGCAAAGGAAGGGCAGGCAGAGCACATGGTGAAAACAGGATAAAATGAGAATGTTGGGGAGGTGCCTCACTTTTAAACAATCAGATCTTATGAAAACTTACTTGCTATCATGAGCACAACATCAAAGGGATGGTGCCAAACCATTCATGAGAAATCCATCCCCAGTATGCAATCACCTCACACCAAACTTCACCATCATCATTGGGGATTACATTTCAACATGAGATTTGGGTAGGACACATATCCAAACCATATCACATGTCAAAATGATTAAGGATCTAGCTTAAGGGACTTCCACTGATCAAATCTGAGATGATAATAGTATTATAATACTGTAAGTAAAATAGGTGTTCGTTAGTTCACACTGATATAAACGAATGAATGAGAAGGTGAATCTTTTACTTAGAATGCCAACTAATAAATGCATTAAAATAAATGTGAAAATAACAATTTAACAATCATCATAGTAATAATTAGGCAAAATTATCAACTGTTTATAAAATAAATGGATAAAATGTGATTAAGAATGGGATATATATTTAGTTTCAAAGTATCTTTCTTCAAAGTACTTACAGATTGCAAAGGAAAAAAGAAACGTAACTTTCTAGTGGAGGAACCTGGCAGTGACCAGGTTACTTGGTCACTTAAGATAACTTGATTAAGATAATCTAATATCACCAAAAATGGAACACATCAATATTATATACTAACAAATAGGATGCAATAAGAAGGACATAGCATCACTCTTGTACTTTCCTACCCAAAATGCATAAAGTAGATACAACCTTGGAGAAATACTGGAAAATTCCACATTGAGGAACATTCTACAAAATCAATACCCTATAATCTTAAAAAAAAATGTCAAAATTGTAGAAGTTAAGGAAAGACTAAGGAAATGCTCTTATTGAAGGACAGGAGAGAGACATGGCTACTGATTTCAAGTGACCATCCTGGATTGGATTCAGCTGGAGTAATTGCCTGGGACAATGGGCAAAATTGAATTTGGGGCAAAGGTTATGTGGGAGTTCGTTTTACTACTGCAATTTTTCAGTAAGTTTGAATGCTTTCCAAATAAAATTAATTTTCATAAGAAGACATAAATAAAGCCAACAAAAGGTTTTCTAATATGAAATAATAGACTATATGTGAAAACTTCTTGAAGTTAGTCAAATACCTAATAGTGGAAGCCAGTGTACTCACTAGGAATGTGTGATATTGGCTGGATCCATGGTCTCCATTGTTACATTTTTCTTTTTTGTCTCTTGACAAGTAATGACATATTCATATATTTGTATTTTTACTTATTTATTTATTTTTGACATAGGTTCTCACTTATCGCTCAGGCTAGAGTGCAGTGGTGTGACCACATCTCACTGCAGCTTCGAACTCCAGGGCTTATGTGATCCACCCACCTCAGCTTTCTGAGTATCTGGGACCAAAGGCACATGCCACCATGCCTGGCTGATTTTTGTATTTTTTTGGAGAGAGGAGGTTTCATATGTTGCCTTGGCTTGTCTCAAACTCCTGGGCTCAAGCAATCCTCCACCCTGGCCTCCCAAAGTCCTGGGATTACAGATGTGAGACACCGCACCCAGTCTCTTATTTTGAATAAAAGTTATTTCAGTCGTAGTTCGGCCTCTCAGTCGATTTAGATGTTACTCTTTCTATATGTCCACAGCATGCTTTATATACCTTTATTAGCACCAATCACAGTGTCTCCTAAGCTAAACTATAAGATCTGTGATGGCAGGAAGCTTGTTGTAAAAGACCACTGTACCACAGCAATTTATTTCAGAATTAAAGTTACACCATGCTCATATTGTGAGTTACGTATCAATATGCGAGTAATCCTTTGTTCCGTTACATCTCTTTATTCTTTAAAATGTCTGTATAGTGGCCGGGCATGGTAGCTCATGCCTGAAATCCCAGCTGTTTGGGAGGTAGAGGTGGGCATGTCACCTAAGTTCAGGAGTTCGAGACCAGCCTGGTCAACATGGTGAAACCCCACCTCTACTAAAAATACAAAAATTAGCTGAGCATAGTGGTGCACGCCTGTAATCCTAGGTACTGGGGAGGCTGAGGCAGAAGAATTCCTTGAACCTGGGAGGCGGAGGTTGCAGTGAGCCGAGATCGCCACTGCACTCCAGCCTGGGTGACAAAGTGAGACTCGGTGTCAAAAATAAATAAATAAAGAAATAGGCTGTATAGAAATAATAATATAAAAATTGCATTGGTATTTTTCACAATAGCAAATTTTAAGCATTTGCTCTTTCACATAGTATATCATTGAATTTAGTTTTATTTATTTTTTGCCCTAAATGACAGAATGAATCTTTTAATAGGGAATGTTCCCACTTGCTATTATAAACGATATACATCTTTGTCCTTTTCTTTAATGCCATGGCTTCTTGCCATCTCCTTTACTTTTGTTATATGGGTTATGTATAATTTGATTTTGAATTCACTGCTATGTTAGAAACTGGATGCCACATTTAGATTTGCCAGCCATTGCTCTTGAATTTTGAAAAGCAGTTTTAAAACCATTAGTATTTTTTTTTAGTTGTGAGTGAAGGTTGATCTCTAGGATAACCCATTTCTGATGGAAGATTCTGCCTCCTTACTTCTCAGTTACTATCATAATGAGGGTTGGAATGAGGATGTTGGGAGCAGAATAGAGATTATCCACAGAGGAGGTCTGTGGTGCTGAAAGAAAGGCCAGCCTTATGATAACCACTTGAAGACAAGAAACAGCAGCCTGGGGATACTGCCTACATGACCCATGGTAGATTCAAGGATTTACATGGAAACTGGGTGGAAGGTAATCAACATGTGGAGTTAGTGTGTTGACAATCATGTGAACATCACCCAGGGATTATACTTGGATAGGATTAGATAGGGATGACCCTGTCTACTTTCCACAAAAAAAGGGATAAACAGTTTAGTTAATGATAGCCTGGGTTTCTTTCATTAAAACTGTATTTTTCTCAGTTTATTCCAACTTGAAATCATTATCAATTTCTTATAGATTTTGATATTAGACAGTATAGTGTGGTATTCAAAAGAACAGACTCTGTAGCTACATTCAGTAGGTTCAAATCCCATCTCTGTTGCTCATTAGCTGTGCAATCTTGAGTGTTTTACTCAGCTTCCCTATCTCAATGTCTTCAGCTATAAAATGGGGGAAAATATGGATAGCCATAAAATATTTGAAAAGAGAAACTGAGTCAATATTTATGGCAATACTTGGTTGGCATAGCTAGAATTCAACAAATGTTCGTCATTATTAAAATGCGTTTTGATAGTGTTGAGATGTTTTCTTTTTCTTCTGTATCTTCATGGGTATTTAAAAGAACAGAGAAATTGCTGTTTGTCTGCTACCCAGAAGCCATGCTGAAATGGAATTTCTTGATCGTCCATTTTAAATGCTATTTTCCATAATATTCAGAATCACCTGAGCCCTTAACTGCACCAACCTTGCACTGACAAAGATGATGTATATAGAAATTCCACCATCTGTGCATATGTCACAGCATCATCCTTTTTGGAATAAATCCACAACTATTAATTAGCTCCACAGTAAATTCATGATTTTTAGTCACTGCTGGATCCTCAAAGCTGGTTTACAGTTAAACAAAAAAATATTCCTAGTTTCCTAGTTGACTCCTTGTTGCACTTCCTTTTGTGGCTGTTATAAAATAATTTCATTCTCCTTGACCTTGCCAATTATTTATTCAACTTCCAGAACAGCTAACCTCCAAAAGCTTTGTAAAGAAACCCATTTTTTATGTTAGCAATTAAATTAGTATGTATTCTAAGCATCCTCATATTTTTTAGCAACATCATAATTTATTAAAATGTTTTTATCTTTACTGTTTCCCCCATTTATTAACAAACATAATTGTCTTTCCTATCCTAAAACATCTTCTAATTTGTGAAGTTTGTAAGCTTCTCTCATTCTAACAGCCTTCTCGAAGTCATTAGATAACGTTAAGCCAGTGATTTCTAAAGAAAAAATATTTTCATTTCTATATAGTATCTATTAACAGCTGTGCTCTGTCACACTTTCCCCAAGAAAACTCCACCAAAACTAAACAAAAACTTCCATGATAAAATAAATTTTGGGGCCAGGCGCAGTGGCTTATGCCTGTAATCCCAGCACTTTGGGAGGCCAAGGCGGGTGGATGACTTTAGGGCAGGAGTTTGAAACCAGCCTGGCCAACATGGTGAAACCCCATCTCTACATAAAAATTAGCCAGGTGTGGTGGCGGGCACCTGTAATCCCAGCTACCTGGGAGGCTGAGGCAGGAGAATCGCTTGAACCTGGAAGGTGGAGGTTGCAGTGAGCAGAGATCACACCGCTGCACTCTAGCCTGGGCAATAGAGTGAGACTCCATCTTAAAAAAAAACATTTTTTTTTGAAGTAATGAAAAAAATTATCTAAATTTTATTTACAGAAAAATAAGCATTTTAACAGGTTAATATAAGTTGTTAATCTTTAAGAATTGTGTGTGTGTGTGTGTGTGTGTGTGTGTGGTGGGTGGGGAGTTTAAAGGTTATGAACAGTAAGAGGAAGCTTGGCTTCCAAACTTACTAGAACACTTAAATCTCAGCACACCCAACATCATACCATTCTAGAAGCAGTATACCAATGAATACATACTAACCATTTCCAGAATGCATGGAAAGCAGATACATCAATACATGCATGTGTTAAACTATGGGTCGGAACTTCTAAAGTAATGTATCAAGTCAAATGTCATCAAACCTACACTCATTTTTCTCCTCAATGTTTCTGTTCAACTATTACTGTTAATGTTATACATCATTAGGCTTAAAATCTGAGAAAAACACTCAAAATAATATTTGATTCTTTTCCAGTGCTCTAATTTACTAAGTGAAACATAAAGAGGACCAAAAAAAATGCGTTATCAATGAAAATGGAATTACAGAAATAGATATATTTTATGGAAGAATGTATAGAAGTTGGCAACCGATTGCATGTGGCAGAAAAAAAAGAGGCTATTAACAAAAATGACATAATAGAAACAAAGTATCAAACTAGCTGCTTATTAGATATATATGCCGGGTTTTTTTCCACATAATTCACATAGTAAAAGTGTTGTTAAACTAATAATAAATAAAATAATAAGAGACTTGGAATTTATTAGTTTAAAAGTAAATGCTATATATGCCACTGATTCACTGGTCTTAGTTTAATTTTGCATATGGAAACATAACTTCTTAAATTCCAGTTACAAAGATTGTCAGAATTTAAAAAGTGCCACTTTCTTTCATTGTGCAAATATACCTTGCATTTTTTAAGAATAAAAAAATTAAATTTATTCCTTAAATTTTTTTCGTGCATACTGGACAATCAATTATTTAAGATTTACGTGCTTTGGATGTGTTGGTTCCAGAATTGTTGACAATGCTAGATTGGGGAGGGAATAAATGCTAAGTCACATACAAAAGATTTGAATGAAGCTGTTATGGTTATTAACAACATGTCTGAAAATGACCTTTTAGATTTGTTTTTAAATTTAGATAGTTGTATGATACAAGGAAATCAGATGACTAATTTATATTTAATTTTATATTTAAAGGAAATTTGAGCATTTACATTCTCTTTTAAAGTAAATGCTATGTGTATCTGTCTCTGAGCAGGTCTTTGCTTCAAACTTTCGGCTGACACTAGTTTGTAAAAACAGCAAAGTGACTGCCTACTAAAGGAATGTTCAATCTAATTCTCCTGACAGTCAAAGGATTCGATTATCATTTTCTAAGTATCATATTATTTTTGTTCAATCACTATGATTCAGGAACAATCTTCAAAGTTGACTTTGAAATACCGAAACAAAGACAAAATAGGAAACACAGCCCTAAATCTGGCCTAGTTAACAGTATTACCATATAAGTTCATCAGAATCTCCTCCCCGAATTTTGGGGTGAGATCAGACAAGGCTAGGGAGATGGCCAAATGTAGAATGGTAAAATGCTTCGTCTCCTAGAACTCATCAAAATGAAAAGAAAAGTTGACCTTCAGTTTCAGTGTCCCTTTCTGTAAAGAGTATTGAGCACTTTAAATAGCATACTGAATTCCAGTTAGGAATTGTGTCTTATGAACTGAATGATTTTTCTTTTCAAAGGTATTGATGACAGGGGTCATGAAGGAGGAGAATGTGCTTATTTTTTCAACTCACTGTCAAATCTCTTCCCCAATTTTCTAGATTATGTTCCTTTTTTTGATTGATGGACCTATTAAATTTCTGGGAATAAAAGCCAAACACACACATCATACAGAGGTTTGCTTTAGGCACACAAATTCAAGTTCTGTTTAACACAGTGGGGTCACCAAACATCGAGTAAAGCCTTTGCCAATGTTTGTGTTTTCTTGCAATTAGATGAAAATCAAAGCCATGTGGACACCAACAGGGAAAACAGCAGGTCTCAATGTGTGTTTGGCAGTGCACATTCTCCACTTCTCTTGTACTCTTTTATTTTTTTTGACAATGTAACCAAAGCTTTATTTTATTTTATTATTTGTGTTGTGGTGGTGGTGGTGGTCTCAAACATTTTTCTCCCATTTTACTTATATTGTTTATCTACAGTTCCCAGGTGGCTTCAGAAAAGAAAATCAAACTTCTCTCTGTAATAAGTCTACTTCCCTTACTGTTTAAAAACAGAAGACAATATAGCAGGTGCCTGAAAACCTGTAGGAAGACATTAAACAAAAGGCAAATATAAAGAATTTTTGACTTTATGCTCTACCAAAGGTTTTTCCAGGAAATGAAAGCAATACAGGCATAACAAAAGTATATAAGAAAAAAAATATGTGCACATATACATGCAAGCATCCATGCGAAATTTAATTTTTAAAACATGCAGTTATGGCAGTAGGAATTAATAAATCCCTATTTATTTAATAGAAAACTTATTATATTTCTTTTTCAACTAAATATTACAACGTAAAGGCTGGTGATGCCAACAATTGTGACTAATATAAATTCAAACATAAGAAATCTTTATTACTTTTAAATTTTCTCAGAGTTTCATTTAATGTTTTGTTTGTTTTACCTTT
Organism: Hylobates moloch; assembly: GCF_009828535.3. Classification (NCBI taxonomy): domain Eukaryota; kingdom Metazoa; phylum Chordata; class Mammalia; order Primates; family Hylobatidae; genus Hylobates; species Hylobates moloch. The sequence goes on along the minus strand of NW_026652276.1, from coordinate 176,297,040 downwards.
GGTTCTCATAAGGGAAGTTGAATATCAAGAAATAGTTGGCAAGGCTTGGTGGCTCATGCCTCTAATCCCAGCACTTTGGAAGACCTAAGTGGGCCGATCACTTGAGCTCAGGAGACCAGCCTGGGCAACATAGTGAAACCTAGTCTCTAGAAAAAACACAAACATTAGTGGGCATGGTGGTGTGGACCTGTAACCCAGCTACTGGGGAGGCTGAGGCGGGAAGATCACCTGAGTTGGGGATGTCCAGGCTGCAGTGAGCCATGATTGTGCAACTGCACTGTAGAGCCTGCGTAACAGAATCAGACCCCATCTCCAAAAAAAAAAAAAAAAAAAAAAAGAACAAGAAGAAAGAAATAAGAAATATTTCTTTTCCTTTGGTAACAAAAACATAGCCCTCAAATTCAATGTATAAACCGTAAGGATTAAAATTCCACTGAAGTCTTGACAGGTTCAATTTTGTTAAAAAATTTTAAAATTCACCTTCTCTTTCTATCTCAACTTTAAAAAATACTTATTAGTGGACTTTTTAATCTAAGGGAAGAAAAATTAAATAGATACGAGGCACCTCAATGTATCTGCAATGACTTTGATTTGATATTCATCCAAACTAAATTCTTTCATTCACATATTGAGTTCACATTGAATTCAGTGGCAGAAAGTGAAAGAATGTAGAACAGATCGAGAGCAATATAGATAAAGGAAGGAGTGGGCATAGAATTTCATTGTGAAATATGATGCCATCCTCTAAAAATTATTTCAAGAATTGCTGAAAATGTTGTATCTAAAATAGTAGACTTTGATAAACAATGAATATAAATATGAGTCTCTAGAAAAGAAAATAGTATTTAAAGCTCCCTGATTTATTACCTTTAGTTTGATGGATTCATATTTTATTAGGTAATGATAGCTAATTATTTTTTGACAAAAATTATGTTAATACTTTATCTGATTCATCCTCAGAATGGCTCTTTAAAGATATAGGGCTCAGAATATGAGTAAAAGTTCAGAGAAATAGAAGACAAGGCAGCTGAATTCAAAGGTAGTTCACTTTCCCCACCAAAAAAAAATCCCTTTCCATCCACACCCTGATTCAGAGCTCTTATTCTTCAAGAATATGTTATATTGTTTTAGGACCTTAGCGAGGTTTTGTATGTTTCAACTTTTTAATTGCAAGGAACTATATTTGCATTATTTAAAAATGCCATAATCATGTATTTCCAAGGATCTAAATATTTGATGTAATTTATATCACCAATAATCTACATTTAATATTTAAAATAAATAATTTGTGTTGCATAGAATAATATGTAATGTTTAAAATCTATATTTATTTTTTATAACATGCACACAGAACAAGGAATTCCTTTATGTGTTTGACTCACTACATACTCACATTAATTAAATAATTCAATTTTTAAGAATGACTAACTCCAGCTACATACCAAGGACCATACTAGGTTCTGCTTCATATCATAGTCAGGCGATTTTTATCTCTTGATGAAAGTAAAAAATAAAGTTTGCATTACCTTAGTTTATTATTAACTAAACTTGTCACATTCTCTTAATTTTTCATTCCAAATCATCTGAAGCCTAGAATCATAGCATTTTGATTGTTTCAATATGAATTTTTCCAGCTTTATTGAGGTATAATTGACAAACAAAAGATGAAGATGTACAATGTAATTATAAAATAATTACCACAATCAAGGTAATTAACACATTCTTCAGCTTACCAAAAAACATCACTCCCATTTTTTTTGTTAATTTTTCCTTACTCTTAAGGCAATTAAAAAAATTTTTAGTATATTCCATTTGCTTTGAATGTAAAGTATTTCTGTTTTTCAGTAATTCCAAAAGAGCATATATTTCAGAAGTCTTTCTAATTGGAAGAATGGATTGTGACAAACTGTAAATCTCAGTCACCAATCTAACAGATGATCTTACTTCTCAAATAATACAAATTTTCACTTTACTAAATTTCCTTATCACTTCATTCAATTTGTTTAATTTTTTTCCCTATCTACATATTCCTTTACCTTGAAAAGTGGATAAAACTACTTTTTCAGATTTATGATTATGTGTATTACTTGGAGGAAAATGTATATGAAGTGAAATTAGCACCACCAGTATTCTGTTCAGTGTACCATTGTGTAGACCAGCCATGCCAAGCACTCAAATGTTGTTTGTTTGCAACTGATTTGCCATAGTATCTGAAAACTCAGCATGTACTTTTGTGGTTTGCATTAGAAAGTTCTTATAAGACAATGAGAAGGAATATTTGACTAGTTAATTTTTAAACTCATAAAAATATACAAAAATAATAATAACAGGTTTCAATGCTGGGTTTAGAAAAATGGTAACAAAAGAGAAATTTTCCTTTTATATTCCAGTATCTCTCCGAGAATCATCACTGCACCACATGTAAATAAAATGTGAAGTCTGATTTTCCCATGCTTCAGGAAATAGATACTTCCATATTTATTGCTTAAAAATTTAACGAATCTTAAAATGTTTATATACGTAATCTTTCTTTTTTATTTTATATTTTTTGAGGCAGTGTCTCATTATATTGCCAAGGCTGGATTTGAACTCCTGGGCTCAGAAGATCTTTCTATGTCAGCTTCCCTAGTAGCTGGGGCTACAGGTGTGGCCTACCATGCCCAGCTAATCTTTAAACAAATTTAAAGTAAATTTTTCTAAAAAATATTGAATGTTTAAATGAATTAAATTTATGCTACCCAATTACACAAATAAGTGGCACCCATAAAGTAATTTACATCATTTTAAAATAGTCAGAACATAAGATATTTAATCTATTCAATGCATTTTATAAATGAACACAATGAGGTCACAGAAGTTCAAAGATCATTTGGGGGGGCCAAGGCGGATGGATCACTTGAGGTCAGGAGTTCAAGACCAGCCTGGCCAACATGGCGAAATCCCGTCTCTACTAAAAACACAGAAATTAGCCAGACCTGGAGGTGCACGCCTGTAGTCCCAGCTACTCGGGAGGCTGAGGAAGGAGAACTGCTTGAACCCGGGAGGTGGAGTTTGCAGTGATCTGAGATTGTACCACTACACTCTAGCCTGGGCAACAGAGCAAGACTCCATCAAAACAAACAAACAAACAAAACAAAACAAACAAAAAAAACATGCCTGTCTATGTGTTCTCTGAACTTGGCTTATATATTGTTTGGTAGGAATGTGAATTAATACAGCCATTTTAGAAAAGAGTATGAGGTTCCACTAAAAAACTGTATAGTACAGCAATCCCACTACTGGGTATATATCCAAAAGAAAGGAAATCAGTAAGCTAAAGAGCTTACACACTCCTCCCGTGTTTATTGGAGCACTATTTGCAATAGCCAAGAAATGGAAAAACCTATGTGTCCTTCCATAAATTAATGGATAAAGAAAATGTGGTATATATACATCCAGTGAAGTACTATTCGCTGTTAAAAAAAAAAGTAATCTTTTCATTTGCAGTAACTTGGATGAGCCTGGAGGACATTATGTTAAGTGAAGTAAGCCAGGCACAGAATGACAAATACTACATTTTCACTCATATGTGGGAGCTAAAAGAGGTGATCTCATAGAAGTAGAGAGTAGAATAGTGATTGCCAAACTGGAAAGGGTAGGTGGGAGGACAGGATAGGGCGTGGTTCATTAATGGGTACAAAACTACAATTAGATAGGAGCAATAGGTTCCTGTGTTCTATAGTACAGCACGGTGACCACAGTTAACAATAATTTACTGTATATTTCAAAATAGCTAGGAAAGAGGATTTTGACTGTTCCCAACATAAATGATAACTGTTTGAGGTAATGAATATGCCAATTATCTTCATTTGATCACTGCACACTATATACAAGTATAAAAATACCATACTATACCCCATAAATATGTACAATTATTATCAATAAAAAATTAAAAATAAAGATAGATGCACAAACACAAAATAAATGCAATTAAAACCACAATGAGACACTACTTCACAAAAACTAGGATGGCAATAATAAAAAATATATAATGACAAATGTTAGCAAGGATATTGAGAACTTGGAACCCACGCATGTTGCTGGTGAGAATGTAAAATGATTTTAGCTGCTGTGGAAAACAGTGTGGCTGTTCCTCAAAAAGTTATACATAGTGTTACCATGTGATCTAGCAATTCCACTTGTAGATATGTACCAATGACAAATGAAAACATGTCCATGTAAAAACTTATACATGAATATTCATAGTACTACTCACAATAACCAAAAAGAAGAAAAAATCTAAATGGCCATTGATTGATAAATGGTGTATAAATTGTGGCATATCCATTCAAAGGGATATTATTTGGCAATAAAGAGGAGTGAAGTAACGATACATGCTAAAATTGAATGAACTTTGAAAACATGCTAAGTGAAAAGTCACAAAAGAACATAAATTATATAATTTCATTGTTATGTTGATAGGCAAATCGATACAGGCAAGAATTTGATTAGTGCTTGCTTAGGGTTAGAAGTGGGAGAGAATGGGGTGTAACAGCTGGTGGTTTCTTTTAGGGAAGACGAAAAAAATTCCATTATTAGATTGTGATGATAATTACACCACCTTGTAAATGTACATGGCATTGTATAATTAAAATTGGTGAATTTTATGGTATGTAAATTATACATCAATAAAGCTGTTTTTACAACCAAAAACCAAACCAAACCAACCAAACAAAAAAACTGTGTCCTTGGCTCATCTAGAATCCGAGGACCTCTTCTTTGATCTTAAATACCCTTGAAAAAGGGTTACCTTTTGTATTGCTTTCCATGTTATACTCTTTCCATTTTTAGATTTTACACATTTAAAAGTTTTTTTTTTTCCTATTTATCTTAACTGTGTCTAAGGAGCCATAATCTTCTGAGTACTAGCCAGGGGATTCACACAGCTAAAGCTTCACCTTCCTTTCACGTGACAGCCTTCAAGTTGTCTCCTTTCCCAAATTCCTACAGCAACCCCCACAACTCCCATGGCATGGTAAGTCCTCTCACCAGAATAGGAGTTCTCATCTGAAGTAAGCCCTTTTAAAAATTAACTATTCATTTGAAATCTGAACATACTTTTATGGAAGTATTACATGGGTCTATTGCTACTGTTGTTTCATGTACTAAACTTCAAGTAAATGTTACCTCTACTGGACCACTTCATTCAGAGATGAACATTTAACTGTGGATTAGATGACTGTACCCTCTTGAAAAGATTTTACATGAGCAGATCGAGAAATAATTTGGAACAGAAAACCCTTTTCTTTGCCCCTAAAATCTTAAAGCATTATTTGTCTAATCATCGTATTGTATTTCTTTTACTTTGAAAAGGTCAGGTACCTAAATGAGAGCTAACATTTCTGATAAGATTGCTGATTAACTGTAAACCTATGTTGATATTCCATTAAAAACTGGACTGTAAAGAGTTAGATTGTATACCACATATTGTTCCTGCTGGTACCAAGGAATCAATCAAAAACTATTCTCAATAAACTCCTTTCTGTGTGTTATATTACCTTGGAATGTTGTTTGTAGCATCTCATTATTTATCGTATTATACTTAATGAACTATAAGATAAAAATTTTAGATAATAAATTTTTAGATAAATAATGTTTTAAGCAATATTACTTAGTATTTCTTTGTGTAAAGCGTAAAACAGAATTTATTATTTGCATGATATAGATTTGCATTTCAAATTACTTATCTGTTCTTAATATATTTTACCCATTATTCCAACATATAATATTTGCACATAGCCAGTACAGAAATCTTGGGATCATAAGCCTAAGGATTATCAGTGGTGTATCTTACATTCAATTTTTATTTTAAATTTATTTTACTGAATTCCTTTTCCTTCTCCATTGCCAATTAATTTTCATGACCTATCAGAAAAATGTAAAAAATTATGTAATGCTGTCTCTTCCATTAAAAAATAATGTATTTCATAAAACATTGAACATTTCCATGTGGAAATTTGCATTACCATGTTCTTTCAAGTTACAAAGGCAGGTAGTATTATCCCCTAACATTTTTAAAATAAGAAAGGGCCATTCAGAAACATAATAGAAGATGATTTTCTCCCCATAAGTTGTTTAGTCTTTATTACTAGGCTAACATTACTGACATCTGACACTGGCCATTCCTCAGTTCAAAAGTGAAAAGCTTCTTAGAAAGCAAAACCGCTCCTCCATTTTAATTCTCTAAAGAGTTTATTCCTTTGGGTAAAATAGTCATGTGGAGCACCTGTGGTGCAAGTGCCAAAGAAATATCAAGCAAAACCCAGCCACAGCTGTGCTGTAATCATTGAAGTGTGCCCAGTGCATAATGGCACATTAGGTAGGCATTGATCTCTGCCAGTTTACGAGGTCTCTTACAGAATTAGGCAGACTTTTTCACTGAAACCCATGGAGCAGAAATTGCTACTTCTAAGCTAATCCATTTTCAAATTACCAACCAATTGTGACTGATGACCTCACTACAAATCCGCTTATCTACCTCTAACCACTCAACAAGCAAGGGAGAATAAATCATTATTTTCCTCTATTTTCAAATCTTTACAAAAGAAAACTCTTCTTGCCATTCTTAATCACCTTCAATGCCACTGCAGCTGTGAAGATAAGCATGCTAAATGTTAAATGCTGCCTAATTGTCAGCGCTTATTTGTAAGGAAAATGAGAAGGTAGAATGTCTACTTACTATGGTACATGGTTTTATTAAGATTTAGTTTAAAAATTTCTGCTAAGCATTATTATTAATTTCATGTATTTATTAAAAATACTTTATTCAGAATTGAGTGATATTGAATACTTGACTAAAAAAAAAACTATTACCACATTATGCAACCATTTCTTGGTGTAAACTCTGGGTCTAGTTTAATCACCTGAGTAGATAAAACTCAAAACATGTAAGAGAAGAGCCTTTATTCTGAAAATAGAAGCAATCCTCAATACTTAAGTTAATTGAAGCCAGTACTATGTAAAAATCTGTAGGAGGTAGAAAATGCACAAATTGGGATTGGCCAAAACCTATTCCTAAACTCTTCCCAACAAACTTTACCACAGAGAGTAACATTAGTGACACTGTGGTCCACAAAACTTGATAGTTTCAAGAATGTGTAAAGAAGGAATGTAATAAAGTGATGCTGACTTGCATTTCTATTAGAAATTATATTTCATTTTACATTTCAAAGGCCTTAGGACATATTTTAAATCAATATTTTAACATATATTTTATAGGTTATTTATGTTGTGAAAAACATATTGCCCTACTCTCTGAAAGTTTTTCATGTTGACCATGTAGATGAGGCCTAAATGGTCAATATATTAATGTATGTATAAGAAATTAATTTACATGTTTATTGCATTACATTATATAGAAGTAGAAGTTTAAAAACAATTCTAGCAAAATTGTAGAATTTCTGTTTACAAATTCATTGGATGAAGCACTAGCTATAAAAACTTAATTTTTGCAGGGTGATGGATAAGGAAGAAAAATAATTATTTCTATGTCTATACCTAAAGCACATTTTAAAAAATGTTTCTAACTTGAACATAATTAAAATTCAAAGATCTGTACCAACCATTGCTGTGACACATCAGCCTAGCTGTTTTATCTGTACTGTATGCCATAGACTGACATAATTACCTATTCAGAGCCAGTTACCAACACTTTGTTTTGCTGAAAGAATAGCTTCTCAATGGAGTTGGAATTGCTTTCTCATATTTGCCTTTTGATTGATATAACTATGTCAGAGTTTCTTTCTGAACATGAATCAATAATTTTTTTTTGTATTTGGCATGTAGACTAGGGCAAGTCATTTGTAAAGCAAGACAATATTATCTACTCCAACCTACCTACTAACAGACGTGGGAAATGGTATCAAATTAATTTTCAGATGCAAAAATATAACAATTATATATTTTGTTAAAAATCTTAATTTTAAAAACAACATTAAATTCTTAACTATCTATACAAGTGGATGGGGAGAAGTCACAGTTCCATAAATTATAAACACTAGTAATACAAAAATATTTCAAGTTCATTCCTCTCATTATTTTACAGCATTTCTTTATGTTTTTGTCACAATTAATATTTTCAAGCAAAATCTTAATAGGTTTACCTAAATTAGCCAAAATATAAGAATCTGTGTAAGGGGAAAAATTAACAACAATCCTTATATGAACTTCATTTCTTATGCTACAGGTTTCCAAGGTTAACAACAGCCTTTTCCATATCCTTCTTCACATAGATGAAAAGATGTATACTTATATATCACACACAATGAGTTTGTTATTTGTTTAAAAAACACTATTTCAGTGTCACAATAAAAACACTGTTTAGCAAAAATGGCTTTTTCACAAAACGTGTCAAAAGAAAGCCTCCAGTCAAATGTATGGATCTGACAAACACTTTTAATCAAGGTAAAATATTCAATAATATGGATCAAAATCACATACTTAACTTTTCCCCAATGATGAATATTTTGTATATTTTTGGAGGGTTTTTTACTTCTCTCCTTGTTTATTTGTCTTGCTAGTTAGTTATTATTTTATTAAGATTATACATGTTTATCTTAGTAGATATTCCTTTTCATGAATTAATAGCAATTTTGGATTTTTACAAGCCATGAGCGTCCCTACTTCCTGGCACCATAGGAAAAACTGATTGGCTTCCCCACTTTTAATTTTCACTGACCTGAAGGAAGGAAAACAGCATCTCATTACTGCTGTAGTTGGCAGTTTCCTATAAGTAAGCTTTAGAACCTTTCACATGTTTGCTGCATATTTTAGCCTGGTTTGCGATAATCCCTTATTTATATAATTTGCCCAGTTTTATATTAGGTTATTTGTCCATATTTATCACCATAATAAAATAAATTAAATTCCTATATTCTCATGGGAGTTACATGAAGGCTAAATGAAGACTGAGAAGTGGGCACTCTGCCATTTTAGCACTTAACATATTTCATTGAAAATTTTACAATATTGCTCTCATGATGGCATATTTTGATTGTAGGACATATATTTTTACTCCTCTTTTACTCCAATAATTTATAATAATATTTGTAATCCTCTAAATGTTCAGAAAATAAAGGTTGAACTGGTAAAATGGTGAGAATATTTCTTCAATCAAACTGTCAGATACTTTGATCAAGCTGTGAGTGAAGGAATCACATCTCATACATATGTGTCACCCCACAGGAAGTTGTTCAGAAAATACTTCTGAGTTAATTGTAATTGGTTGCTCAATCTTGAAATCTTTTTCCTAACCTTCTTCCCAATTCCTCCCTGGAGGTAACAATAGGTCAGCTTCAGGTTTAAATCTGTGAGTGGAGAATGCTGGGGGCCCTTCTTTCCTGCTGCTCTCTGTAGAACCTTTATATAGCAAAAAGTTTTTAAGGTTAATTTTTCTTAGTTTCCTTACTTTTAGTATTATGTTCATTCCATCCAAACTTGGCAATTGAAGACTGTGTGGAATTTCAACTAACACATCTCAGATGTGCATGATCTCAGCCTGTGGGATATAAAAGGATTTGATTTAGAAGGTACCTCTGTCCAACTTTGTAGTCTAGACTAGCAATTGGTCTAGAATATTTCTGTAAGACAATGGTCTCTTGGTTCAAAATAGACATTAATCAAAATGCTGACAGTATCATTTTGTTGTTAAATGAGTGACATTAGATTCATTTTTTTTTTTTTGGATATCCTTGCATTAAGCCAACCAGGCTGTAGAGGTAAAGATTTCCATCATTCACAAAATGCGAATGTTGCAATTTATCTTTTGCTTGGGGCAAAATTTTTCAAAAGAATACATTTTTAAATTTGGAAAATATCTGAAATGAAATCCACATGTCTGCAGTCAGAAAACTGTCTTCGTAGGTCTCAAAATTAGGTTTCCATAACTAGACTTTCTATCGACTGTGTGATTTGGGACAAAGCAGCCTGCCTTTATTTTCTCAATTCTTTCGTCCTTATACTTAAATAAATTATGCAGAACAACCTATAAAATCTATTCCAAGTCTAATTTTGTTGTCTTTGGTTTAAAAAAGAAGCAACTAATAAGTTAACAAATTTGTAACTATGCCCTCTAATATTCAAGCCAAAGTTTAAAAAATGATTTTTTTTTTCAACTACATTTTGTACCTCTTCTTGGTGGCACTTTACTCTCAGTTATAATAAAATACTTTCATTATGATTCTGAAAATAAATAAACCAATATATTGAGGGTAATGATTGTAAAAGCTTTTGATAACATATTACCACGTCTGGATTTGGTAACTCAAGTTATATCTATACATCCACAATTCAAAGCCACTTTAATAATACACTACTCATATTGTGTTAGAAGCAGCAAGAAATCATGAAAATGATTCAGCAAAATACATCATATTTAGATGCAAGCTTATTTAATGACACAATCAAGTTACTAATTGAGCAACTACAAGAGATAAAACAGTACATAGAGAATTAAAATTCTTGATTTAAGAGAAAAATGTAGTATATAGAAGACCTGTCTTAAGAAACAAGTATACTCCCACTTCAGCTACCCGAGTAGCTGGGATTACTATAAAATATGAACGTATTTTTTTTTGTGGTGGTGCCATTTAGCTAAGATATGAAGGTTTGTACAGCGTTAGCTAGATTAGAGGATGAGATTAAAATTAGGCATTTTGACAGACCAATCATATGATGTAATTCTATCAAAATTGCCACTTCACATGTGTACCCTCTTTGTAATCATAAATTTGAGCAACACACTTATCTACTAGTTTAGAAATTACATGAGATTCATGGTAAGAGGTGGAAGGATGTTTGTTTTACATATTATCCAGTAATAAAAATTTAAATTCCTCATTCCATCAGGTCTCATTGCTTTCTTGAATGAAACTGTAGCAGAGTGGCAAGTCTATGTAGCAAGTTAGAGTAGTGTTGCTTTAGAGGGGCTTCTTTACCATTTAAAAAAGAAATTTGGGATGTTATTTATATTTATTGTAAAACTGCAATTGATTTTTTTCTAATGGTATAAACAACTAGAATCTAGATGTCTTGAAACATTTTTATGATTGCATATGCTTTTATTTTACTCATCTTTGTACCTCCATACTCTTTGTGATAGCTTTTAAACCAATATCCAAGGGAAATTTCATATTGTGAATAGCAAATTCTACAAGATGTTAAGGGAACAATCTTTTTAAATGTCATTAGTATTTTATAAAAAAAAGTTTTTATGGCAAAATTCCAATCAAAATGTCACACATTGATGAAATATTTAAAAGTTGAAAACCACTTCAAATTATGTCAATTTTGTCATAGTATTCAGTAAGATGGCTTTCTAAAAACACTTTGATATTCTTTTCTGAGATTTATTTTTATTTTTATTTTTGGGATGGAGTTTCGATCTTGTTGCCCAGGCTGGAGTACAATGGCACGATCTCAGCTCACTGCAACCTCCGCCTCCCAGGTTTAAGCGATTCTCCTGCCTCAGCCTACTGAGTAGCTGGGATTACAGGCATGCGCCACCATGCCTGGCTAACTTTGTATTTTTAGTAGAGACGGAGTTTCACTATGTTAGTCAGGCTGGTCTCGAACTCCTGACCTCAGGTGATCTGCCAGCCTCGGCCTCCCAAAGTACTGGGATTACAGGTGTGAGCCACCATGCCCAGCTGAGTTTTTAATCACACTTGGTAAAGCAGTACTTAAAATATAGACAGTTCAGTAATTTTATCTGAACTTCTCTGATCTTCTGATTGAAAAATAATTCCATAATTTGATCTTAATTTTTTTGACTTCACAATTTTAGAAACCAAACAGAATTGTCCTAACGAAGAAAGCTTAAGGGCACTTACAAACACATATTTACAATAAAATGAGATAAAATTCCCTAAAACTTTGAGGGTCTACTTTTCAACTCTTGTAGTATAGATGAAAATAAATTGTTCCAGAATACCAGTCAAAATAACTAATCTACATAGATCTTTGTGCAATGATCTACAAGTCTCAATTTTGTTAATATCCTATTGCTCTATAATTATTTCTTTACCTTTGTTATTATAAGTTCTGGCTAACTGTTGGTTACATTTCCACTAAGGAAGAGGGAGTGGGACAGTTTTCAGAGCAACTGTCTCAGACCTCAGGCAAATTCCCAGTGACTGTGGGTAGCACTCCTAGACATAAATTGTTGCAAAGTCCAGTTGTAGCTCAACAGGGATATAGTTTTAATGAAACCCAGATGAGCTGCAACTGTATTTCAGTCTATACTCCCACTTCAGCTCTAGTCAATTACCTATGGTAATAGGAGGACAGAAATAACATGAGTAATGAAATCTGCAGATAATCCCAAAGCATCATTTTAGCCAATAATTCCCAATCTCTCCTGTATTAAACCTCTTACTAAAACTTCTTAGCATGTATTAAAATGGACAGATGTGAATCTTTGTCTCTTCCTGTGGTAAAGATGTCAATAAGTTATAAAATGATCCTAAAATTACGGCCATAAAGGAGGGAGAACTGATTGATCACTGGTACTGTAGATATTTATTTTTGAGAAACTCGAAATTATTTCTTCTGCCTATCAAACCTATGGAAACATATTGCCATCATTGATAATAACATTTGAGTTAAATAAACCTATGAAAATTATGTTATTATTTATTAAGAACATAATATGAATTCTAATGAAATCAGACAGATTAAGCACAAAAGTCAATCTCCCCTCCCATTCTTAACCCCAGGAAAGGCATAGCAGAGAATTAAAACAAATAAACAAACAAATACATTCATCCATTAAGACAAGGAGGAAAGATAAAAGTGACCACCTCAACATAAGATTTCAAGGAACTGGGGGAATAATGTATTCACATAAAATTTATTAATTTAGCAAATGGGAGTTAGAGACCTCTCAGGATAAGCAAGCCCATTCACTCTAAGGAAAGTGGGAGATAATCAGCACTAACGGCATACTCTACCAGAAGAAGAGATGAGGAGGCAACAGTTCCCTATACCTTGTTCCAAAAATATCAGTAATCAGCAGCTATTTCTCCTTTGCCAACTATTGAAGAAACTGAGAAGCACTGAAGAACTTTCTACATATTATCTGTGATGGTTAATATTGAGGGTCAATTTGATTGGCTTAAAGAATGCAAAGTATTATTCCCGGGTGTTTCTGTGAGGGTGTTGCCAAAGGAGATTAACATTTGAGTCAGTGGACTGGGAAAAGCAGACTCATCCTCAACCTGGGTAGGCATCATCCAGTAAGCTGCCAACAAAACTAGAATAAAGCAGGCAGGAGACGATGGAAGAGCAGACTTGGTGAGTCTTCCGGCCTTGATCTTTCTAATGGGCTAGATGTTTCCTGCCCTTGAACATCAGACTCCAAGTTCTTCAGCTTTTGGACTCTTGGACTTACTCAGTGGTTTGCCAGGGGCTCTTGGGCCTTCAGCTACAGACTGAAGGCTGCACTGTCGGCTTCCCTACTTTTGAGGTTTTGGAACTCAAACTAATCCACCACTGGCTTCCTTGCTTCTTAACTTGCAGAACTTGCAGACAGCCTATTGTGGGGCTTTACCTTGGTGATCCTGTGCGTCAATTCTTTTTAATAAACTCCCTTTCATAAAGATATAAAACAGCATATATATGTATATATATATACACATATCTCCTACTAGTTCTGTCCCTCTAGAGAGCCCTGTCTAATGATTTGGTAGTCCAGAGTAAAAAGACGGATGCACTTATTGGTCAATATAAACAGCAGTCTAATAATCCACAAAACACCCTCTAACCTCTTCCATACCCAGTCTAACTCCCACCCAACAGAGTACTTTCAAAAATGGCTTGATTTCTCACTTATAAATACCAATGGACAGCTTAGAATTAATTGACCATGAGGAAAGCTGATAATATAAATAATGAACAAAACCCTCCAAGATCTCTAATATAAAGAGAACTTGGATGAAATAATGAGGAACGTGAAGACCATGTCAAATCAAAACTATAAATGATATTATCTAGCAATAAGAAAATACATTTAATCTATTAAAAACAAACGAGCAAACAAATCACAACTGTAATCCCAGCACTTTGGGAGGCCGATGGGGGTGGATAACCTGAGGTCAGGAGTTTGAGACCAGCCTGGCCAACATGGTGAAACCTCGTCTCTACTAAAAATACAAAAAAATTAACCCGGCATGGTGGCTCATGCCTGTAATCCCAGCTACTTGGCAGGCTGAGGCAGGAGAATTGCTTGAACCAGGGAGGCAGAGGTTGCGGTGAGCCAAGATCATGACATTGCACTCCAGCCTGGGCGACAAGAGCGAGACTCCGCGGTCACAATAAAAAAAGAAAGAAAGAAAGAAAAAGAAACTTAGGAATTAAAACTATGATAACTGAAATAAGAAGTTTAGTAGAAGTGTTGGAAGATAAAGCCAAGAAAAGTTTTCATAAAGGAGAAAATAAAATAGAAAAAAATAAAACAAAATTAGTGGATCAATTAAAGAAGTCAAATATCATATTTTTAGGACTAACAGACTAGAGGGAAGAATATATATGCATATATTTCATATATATATACATTTCATACACATCTTGCTGTAAACACACAGAAAATTTCCCGTAACTGAAGGGAATGAGTTTTCAGGTGGAAAGCATGTACTGAATCCTTAGTATAATGAAAACAAAATAAAGCAAATCCCAAAAGGCATAACATAATTACACTTGAAAATATCAGTGATAAAAATAAAATCCTAACAGCTTTTTATTTTGGTAGGGGCTACATGTTACAAAGAAACAGAAATCAGAATATATTAAATGTTCAACAGCAGTACTACACATATGAATTAAAATGAAGACACAAATAATAAGCATGAGAATGCTGGAATGACTATTTGAATGCCAGCTAAAATAGACATAAAAGCAAAAACATTATCAAATATAAAAATAAAAAGCAAATGATAACAATAGTCAATTTATAAGTCTAAAAAAGAATTACAAAGTACAAAAAATACTTGACTGAATTGAAGGAAGAGAAGGAACATTGCATAGTTATTAAAAGAGATTTTATTTAAAAAAAAAGAACCAAAAATATTAATGAAATCTTGGTGCATCTAAATAATGCTTTGAAGCATCTTAACCTAATTGATATTTTTAGAGGATATAGTCATTAACTGAAAAGCACACAATGTGAGTAGACCAGTCACTAAGTTCGACACATTCTGGGCCTTAAAACAACTCTGAATAGATTTAAATTAATTCTATCAGAGTATGTTCTCTGACCATAGATTTAGAAATTAATAGCAAAAATATATCCAGAGAAACATTATTTTATGGATTTAAAAAATTCAATAAAAATTTCAGGAGATGTTTTTCCTGCAGGGGAGGGGAGTTAAATGGATCAAAAACAGATTATAAACTTTGAAAACTACAAGAATAAAACTCTTAGAAGAAAACATCAGAGAAAATTTTTTAACCTTGGGGTAAGCAAAGGCTTCTTAGATAGTACTCAATAGCACAAGCGAAAAAATAAGAAGAAAAACATATTGTACTTCATCAATAATAAAATTTTTGCTTTTCAAAAGAAGCTGAAAAAGAAAATCACAGAATGGTAGAAAATATTCACAAAACACACACACACATGCATGTATCAAAGAATTTGTCTTCAGAGGACATAAAGTGCTCCTATAATACAATAATAATAATAAGGCCAGAAAGCCAATGAAAAAGATGAGCAAAAGTTTCGAATAGGTACTTAAGGAAAGAAGACATGTAGATGGTAAATACACAAATTAAAATATGCACAATATCATCAGTTATCAGGCATATGCAAATTAAAGACCTATTTGGATACCACCACATACACATTAAAGACTCATAACATGAAGTTTTGCTAGGATGTAGAGCAGGGGTCAGCAATTTTTTTGTTTTAAGAGCTGAATAGTAAATATCTGATGCTTTGAAGGTCATAAGGTCTCTTTCAAAATTACTCAATTCTGCCTGTGAAAGCAGCTCGTTCATAAACAAATGTGCCTGTGTTCCCATATACTTCTATTCACAAATAAACCCGAATTTGGCTTAAGTACTATAGTTTGCAGAGCCCTGATGTGGACTGACAGGAACTCTCACACGCTGCTCAGGGAAATGTCAAATGGTACAACCGTTTTGGAAAACTGTCATTTCTTCAAAGTTAAACATACACCTACCAAATGTCCCTGATTTTCCAATCCATGTATTTTTCAAACTAAATGAAAACACATATTTGTACAAAGACTTGTACACAAATACTCATAGGAAAGCAATTCACAAAGGACAAAATATGGAAACAACTATATATCCATCAAGTGAATGAATAACCAAATGTAGTATATCCATATAGTATATCCATTCAATGGACTACCATTCAGTAATAAAAAAATCAACTACTAATACACATAAGTCATAGATAAATGTATAAATTATTTGCTAAGTGAAAAAGTATACACTTACATTTATATACTTATTTATATGAAATACAAATTAATGCATAGTGTCAAAAAAGGAAAGAGGAAGAATTTTTCCTGGGTGATAAAAATATTCTAGATTTTGCTTGTGATAATTGTTTAAAGGATATACACTTCATTAAAACTCAAGAAATCTGAGCCCGTTAAAATAGACGAAGTTTGTTTCATCTAAATTATTCCTCAATACAGTTAATGAAGAAAAATAAATGTGTAGAGAGGACTCTGCCAAAACATTTTTACATACCTCAAGGAGTTTTATGCAGAGTGTTTTGCCTTTCATACATGTATCAACAAATATTTAGCTAGCCATAAAATCCCCTTCCCCAAACAGAGTGGTTCTCTGAAGTGCTATATTAGATGTGTATTTTAAAAATTACTCAATCTTCCTTGCTCCTTTAATTTTACTCATTGACAGACTTTTATTGGTAGAACAGGGGGTCACACATTTGTTTTGTTCACAAAAACAAAAATTGCTGCTTATGACAATGATAATGAATAATGGAAATAATGGAAACTATCAAAAGATTCCCAAAATAAATGAAAAAGAAAGTTTAGTAAAAGGACTATCTTGAGAGCCAGATCTTACTACATAAGGGAAACAAATGTGGAATTAGAGTTGGGGTTTGGGGATCTTGGTTTCCGTAATTTGTATTCATCTTTGCCCCAATTTCTTAATGTAAACACTGAGATGATTTTTCTAAGTTCCTTCTGGCTCAGAAATTCTGTAGAGCTAAAAACATTTAGTACAGATTATCAAAGAAAAAGAAAAAGAGAAGAACAGTTTGAGGAAAGAAGAACTAATTAGCCAGCAAAATAAATAAATAAATAACGACTTGTGCTAACATGCAATGAAGTTTTTCAAAGAGGTAGGTGACATTCCACACCTACTCATAGCCATTCCAATCCCCACCCTCACTGGGTGCAGAGGAGGTTAGGCATGTATGCTAGATTCTCTCAGGGGCAAAAGTAAGCCTCTAAGCACTCTTTATGACCCTGTGGGCACTAACACTTGAGTCAAGGCCATGAGGTAAGAGCTTGCTACTTGACCAGGTCACTAAGGTTGCTTGTTACTAAAACTAAATGTGAACTCAATTGCAGCATAATTTTCTTAGTATGCCCAAGCCATCTCTTTTTTTAAAAAAATGTCTAGGAATTTTTAAATAGGGAAAACATGTTCTAGTTCCTTCAAACATCTTGTAAGTGGTTAGAAAACAGACTGAGATATAAATATGGTATAAGCTAAGACAACTTATTTGAAAATCAAAATTAAGTAACAATTAGTAACAGCTAAAATAATAGGTGAACATATTGACTATTCTTCATTTGAAAAAAAAAAAAAAGTATTAATTTGTTAAATACAAATAGTCCCCGACCTGGCACTGGTTCAATTTAAAAATTTTTCGACTTCACAATGATGCAGAAGTGACAGACATTCAATAGAAACTGTACTTGGAATACCCATGCAACCATTCTGTTTTTCACTTTCAGTACAATATTCAATAAATTACATGAGATATTCAACATTGTATTATAAAATAGCTTTTGTGTTAGATAATTTTGTCTGACTTCAGGCTAATATAAGTGTCTGAGCATATTTAATGTAGTTTAGGCTGTGCTGCCATGTTTGGCAGGTTAGTTGTATTAAATGCGTTTTCAACTTACTATATTTTCAATTATGGGTGGGTTTATCAGAATGTAACCCCATTGTAAGTTTGGGAGCATCCATCCTAACATTTTCTAGAGAATTTTAAATGCTCTTAATGGTTTTGTTTTAACTCAATTCACTGGCCATATTTCTATACCAAAGGTTCTTATTCTTTCTTTCACTCACTCACTGAAGTAATATTGTCTGTCCCTTTGGACTGGTGGGTGGAGGCAAGCATAAGGAAGAAAAAAATTGGGGTTCATAAAGCATTCAAAAGAAGCTCCTCGTGGATGAAGGTGTTTAAAAACCAGAAACATGGGCAGAAATGCTTTAATTTACAAAATAGATGTATTTCTGAAAAATGTGTGAAGTAAACATTCAATTGTATAATATATTGAAGCAGAAAGCTCTGAAATATAGTGGGAGAAGGCACAGAATCAGAAGTCATGTTCTAGTTTCTAATACGGGCTCTGCTTCATTAGCCTCATTCAAGTCACTTATTCTCTCTGAACCTGTTTCCTCATCCAAAACATATGGGTAATTTTCTATCTGCTCCAAGTACTTCACCAGATTATGAGGATCAATCAATAATACAATTTTTGAAAAGTGTTATGATAATTACTTGCCAAATAAAGAATGCTTTTCAAAAAAAGAAGAAAAATATTTTTCATTTCAAAAAGCTTACAATCTTGAAAAGAAAAATAAGACTTTTACTCAATCATTAAAAAATGTAGAATGCTTTTACAAATAAGATGAATATAGTTTCAAAACTAATCAAAGAAAACCTACTCCAAAATTCAATTTATAAAATATTTCAAAATATTTAGATAAGGTAAACAAATAAAATTAAGTACTGCTGGCACTAATGTATCAATGAGAAAATGAAATAAGGTAGAATAATTTTCTCAAAGTCAAATAGTGATACAGCTTGGAATTCCAGTACTATCTGAGTCTATAGTGCAATTTCATATGCGATCATCTCCCTACAAACCAGATCAAACTTATTCAATGATCATATAAAAATAAACACATTTAAACTTAAAATAGCAAATTATATACTACTGTTGATCTTAGCCTTCTAGTTTTTATCTATTTCCTTGTTATCCACATATTTTCAACTTCACTTTTAGCTAATGTGGAATTTTATTTACTTTCTACTTTTTAAATAAAAGCTTGAAATCTTTATTATGAGATTGCTAGTAAGGCATTTGTATATATTTAATCTAGAATTTGTTTAGAATCAAACATATACGGAGCCATGTTGAGGGAATAGTCAACAATGGCAGAGCTATTCTCAGATTTGGGAGAGGAAATAAATGTATCATGGATCCTGCTATGTAGGCATTGCTTAAGCAAATGAGTTATTTACTGACAGAATTAGACAAGAAAAATATATTGTCTATGCTTTTAAATAATTATTTATATCAGCTATTTCAAAACTCATTTGATATGTTAACAATTCTTTTTCAGGTTACTTCCAGTAAAAAAAAAAAAAAAAAAAAAGCAAAAAGAATAGATAAAATGAAGGTCTGATAGCCCCCAATTTGAGATGACCAGATATTTTCCAACAAATTGATATTTATGTATCCTAGCTTATATGTGTGTTACCCAAAACTTAGAATCATAAATTAAGTTCTGCACATAGTTCTATTAGATGCAATATCTGGAAGTAAAATTTCATCAGATTTTAGTCATATTTGCTAAATATTTTATGAATTTTCATTGGTTGACTTCTATCCACTATCCTGTTTCAATTCAATGTGTATATTGTCAATTGCATTCAGTGATTTAAGACTCATCCATATGAGCTCTTGATGTTTTTCTAAATTAATTTTTAAGAACTGGCTTGATTCCAAATAAACATTAAAAGACAATGGTGGTAATGACAGCGACACCAGCTCTATATATAACTTTGGCCTTTATAAATTTGAAACAGATTTTAATTAGTACCCAGGAAATTCATCTCATGAATCTTGCCTCCTTTACTGGTGAACTTGGAAGCAATTGTAACTGAAGGAGCAGAGGTTTATTATTTACTGAAAAAGGAAGCAAGTGTTTAGTCTTTGTGTGTATGATGCACTCATGAAAAATAACATCCAGGAAATTAGTATTGTGGAAGTCTGAAAATTATTCTAGCCAAATAATGAATATATACACATACATATTAATTCATATATGTATATATACACATATTAATTTATATATACGTGTGTATATATGTATGTATAAATGTACATGTATGTATTAGAGAAGTGGCACTACAAGTCATTTTTGAGGTTTTTAGTGCTCTACCAATTCTAAAGATATGAGGTATATTTCCTATAAAAGAATCAAATATCCATACCAACTTGATATGAACTCTAACAATTTCAACATACTTCTTAAATCAGTAAATTTTTGCCTTATATGATAAAATATATAGCGTTATATATTTTTTCATAAATTTTTTACTTTTATTGGTACTAATATGAATAACCTAGAGAAAAATGTATTTGTTCACATTAAATGGGTATAATCATCCAGTTAAATCAAAAGGAACCCAATAAAATTATGAATTCTTCAGATTTACTAAAAAAAAATCAAAACAAAATTGACAAATGAATTTTATTCTACTCAAAGTCCATAAGAAAAAAAGAAACATATTTAAAGTCAGTGTTATTTTCTCTTAACAGTCCCATACAATATAGATCTTCAAGAATATGTTTTCCTTTCTTTGTTCATTGTAGCCATTCCTTTCAACAGCAACATATACAACCGTGGTGGAATGGTAAACTTAATGTTGCCAAATTTTCTTCCTACTTTATACAATGAAATGAATCCTGAGAAACCTTTATGGTTGAAAAGCATTAAAATAAGTAATACAGTATGTATACATTCAGATTTCCTGACTGTATTTTACTTTACAGGTGATATTTCAATCTCACATGTGAGGTCAAAATTAAGATGGTGTAACACATTATAAACTGACTTCTCCACCCTGAGTATGGCACTCAGCCTTTGAATGGATTCTGGATGATAGTAACCATATGTGGGCCAAGAAATGTAGAAGTGGCAGGTTAGCCAAAGGATTTTTGTGGATTCAATATGCTCACATTCCAGCTATCTCTGCTCTGTGGCTCATGGGGAACTTCACAAACCCAGTGAAATTCCCAAGTATGGAGTTTTGTTTTGTTTTGTTTTGTTTTTTTTTAAACCAAAATGGTAGCAGTCCACCTCTTGACATTTTGAATGGCAATTCCTACAAACTGATTTTTATTTTAAATGTTGGAGCCCTCTCATCTACCCAAATAATTCTACAGAAGACTATATAAACAAAAAAAGAAAATGCTCTTAATTTTTAAAAATTATCTTATAAATTATATGCCACAGAAGTGCAGTAGTATCTCTAAATTTTCAATAAAACTTAACATGCCAATGTGTATAAGTTTAATTGTCTTACCTTGTTTTAGGAAAAATTCTTAATTCCTGAGATACAACGTGTTCAGTCCAACTTGTTATTGTAAGTACCTGGACACTTTAAATACCCTATAAAAATAAACAAGTTTATTCTTAAAATTTAATATAAATCAAACAATTACCAATCAACTAATATATGTTCCACTTAATTAAAAGTCAGTTTAAATTTCTTCAGACAACCCCTCTATCTTGTGTGGGATAATGTAAAATATGAAGGTAAAGGAATTATGGAAGGCAGGTACTGAATTTGGCAAACATTTTACTCTGGCTTATCCAAACAAATGACAATTTGGAATCACTAATCGGATTTGATGTACTTTGAAAAAATTCATTATTTAGGCTCTGGCTCTATTAAAGAATAACTGATTTATTTGAGAATTAGGTAAAACACTAACATGCTCTATTGATTTGCCCATAATACTATGATGTCATTAACATTTTTCACCACTGATGATGAAAGGCTCACACTGACAACCCAGCTAAGCAGTAATTTCATGGCACTGTTAGTAAGTAACCGGATTTCACTTTAACAAAAGGCTTTCCTTTTTTTCTGGATAAAGGAAATATACCAAATATTTAAAGTAAATAGAAATTTTAAATAACAGAATTTTTCAAACATGAAATTTAAAAGGTGCTTTGGAAAATTTCATTATACTAAAAGAGATGCTTTGTAACATTAATTGTACACATTTCATAGTTGAATAAATAATGTAAATAACTTAGAAAAGAAAATAAAGACAATTCAAAGCTGGGCCAAAGATTTAATATATTTGAAAAAAAAGTAAAATTTGGTGAAAACAAAAAAGTATGCAATGGAGATTCATTAGCTAAGTTATTAAACTTATTAAACATTTTAATCTTATTGAAGTAAAAAAAATTAAAAGATACAGGTTCTAAAGTAGTATTTCTTTCCAATCTTTGTTTTTTTCTTACTGTACTATTTTGAGAACTATAGAATATTTCTATATTACCATATATTTAAAAAATAGAATATATTATCCTATATGCATTTTTTGGCAGACATTTATTGGATCCCTTACTGTGTGGTAGGATTAGATAAAATTTAGTGAATTATTTTAAGAATTTATGCTAGCTGTATAGGTAAGTTATCAGAAAATGGTACCCCAAATGTATATACAAGCATTTAAAACTCAAATGTCAATACCATACCAAACATCCCTTGGATACATGCATCACGAGATGGTGAAATTATTTGAAGCTAGTGATTAGATGGAAAACAAGTTCTTTGTGGGAGAGAAGTCAATCAACTGAGAAACTAGAATTTTTGAAGACTCATCTGGGTGGATATTGGAATTGCCATAATATATGACAAGAATGGAGTTGAAGAGAGGGACAGTGAACTACAGCTAAAATCTTAACAGAAGAGGGGAAGGGGTCAGAGGTTGGTGGAAGCCTTCTCTAAGGGGTAGTAGCAGAGTAGCAGAGAATATCTACTGATGTCTGGAGAACATAGCTAGGAGATTTTAGGGAGGAGAAATGGTACTGATCAGGAAGCGGCACTGAGGAGCAAAGACCATTATCCCAATCCCAATCGCAGTACTTAAGTGGAGTATGAGAGAAATATCACTTTTTTTTTTTTTTTTTTTTTTTAGTTGGAGTTTTACCCTTGTCACCCAGGCTGGAGTGCCATGGCGCCATCTCAGCTCACTGCAACCTCCGCCTCCCGGGTTCAAGCAATTCTCCTGCCTCAGTCTCCCAAGTAGCTGGGATTACAGGCGCC
The DNA here is from genome assembly GCF_009828535.3 of Hylobates moloch. Taxonomy (NCBI): domain Eukaryota; kingdom Metazoa; phylum Chordata; class Mammalia; order Primates; family Hylobatidae; genus Hylobates; species Hylobates moloch. Next base: position 176,273,690 of record NW_026652276.1, on the reverse strand, counting down.
TGCCATCACATCCAGCTAACTTTGTATTTTTAGTATAGACGGGGTTTCACCATGTTGGTCATGCTGGTCTTGAACTCCTGAACTCAGGTGATCGGCCTGCCTCAGCCTTCCAAAGTGCTGGGATTACAGGCGTGAGCTACCACGCCTGGCCAAAATATCCACCTTTTAAAAGCCAGTGTATGATGCAGAGTCATCAGGCTTCATTTGGGGTGATGATAAGGGGGAAATACACAAAAGTGAAAGATAAAAGGGCTTTGTTTTTGAGTTCCAGAGAGGATAGTGAAAGAGTATCCAGAGACAGAAAATTAAAAGATGAGGATTAGAGTCTTAGGGATCAGGAATGACTTGGAAGTTCTGAGTTCCTTCTGGTGACTGACATAAAATGAGAAAATGAACATGATGAGTTAAGTCCTAATTTTTCCTAAGCAGAAAATAGTGATGAGGCTATGAAGGTCAGTGGGAGCAGAGAGATGGTTGTAAGGTCAAGTCAGGAGTATTCAGATTGTTCAGGTGTCCACTTAACTCTTGATGATGGACCTCTCTGACCCAGCAAAGTGTGTGTAAATTCCTCTTGACTTCTACTGATGGACCCTTCTAGGCTAGCAATGGGTCAGCCTTTCTCCCTTGACCCTAACCAGCAGTGGCCTGTAGAACATATACCATTTGTGGGCTTCTTTCTGACATACACAGTGTTATGAAATAATAGGATAGAAGGAATTCTAGTATTCATTTGCTTGGGATGGTCAGGGCAGTCTTCTGTATTGGTAACATTTTATCTGAGACCTGAAGGAAGACTATGCTGATATTTTGATCAAGTGTTTTCTAAATCGACGGAGCAATAAATACAAAGACCCTGAGGCAAGATCATGCATTGACTATTCCAGAAACAGCGATAAAGTCAGCAAGCAATGAGTGAGAGAAGGGTGATGAGAGAAATATGAAGATGTAAAATAAAATATGCTTATAACTATAAACCAAATTTAAATGATAAGAAAATAAACTACAAATATTGGCAAGATCTGTAAAATACAATTCCTATTTTAAAAAAGTGCATTGATCAAAATATTGTAGAAAACATACATAAGCTACATTAAAAATAATTAAAATAGCCTAATTACACAATGGAGGTTTTAACTATTTCAGGTATCTCTATTCCACATTGACTCAATGCAGTCATCACGCTGGTTGAAAATATCACTCTAACACACAGAATATTGTTGAATTCAGTAGTATAAAGATAATTAGAATATACATGTCTGACAAGAAAAAATATACATCTTCTCTAATAATGTAGAGAATCTGCTTGTACAAATGAGTTTTTCACCTATCTTTGGGGAAATTATGTGAGCCAAGCAGGTACCGGCAGATACAAAATAACTGATCCAACTTGACAATTTTTTTTTTCTTTAATTCACACCATATAATTTTTGTTTAAAAAAATCTGTCAAAAGAGGTTCCATTAGTGTCAGGTAAAGATTCCTAACAAGCATACTTTTCACTTGTTCTAAAATGATAGTAAAAAGTAAAACTTAAATGGGAAACTCCTATTACAAATAGATGATAATTCTTTATCTTATCTATTTCTTTTCTTTGATCCTGGTGTTCTCCTGGAAATTCTAAAGGAGTTGTGACTTTGACAAATCTGATGTCTGCTAGTTCTTACAGGGCCGTACTAAGAACAAATAAAACATTATACTTTCTGCTGTACTTGTTTTCATTAAGCCATGATTTACTAGCAGTTATAACTGCAACTTACACTGATCATTTTCTTTTAAAATAACATAGTGAAATTATTGGAAAGATTTAAAGCTGTCATTAATATTGCTAAAAAGTTCATTACAAATTTAAAATATTTCCCTTTTTCTTCTCTCCATCCATCTCGCCTTCCATTTGTCTCTCATGAGAGGGTGGGAAGATGAGATAATTTGGGCAATAGATACAAATAAATTAAAAACAAATCAATTAAGGTTTAATTTCATTTACATGCGGACTTCCAAGTGATTTTTATTAGAATTAGTGGATGTAATATAAATATATTTCTAATGGCTTGAAGTTGTTACACTGAATAGTGAATGCATACTAAAATTATGCTAATTTAAGTAATTTCAAACAATCTTATCTTTAAACATGCAATTTCAATATTTTATTAATAATCTGAAAATACTTATTAAACATACTATATCAGGCAAGGTTTTAGGTGCAAAATTAAATTAGACATACAACCAAAATATAAACTTCTGGCTGGCTGGGACTTGTTTTTTAGTTGCTTCCATATCCTCAGTGAATAGAACAGTGTCCTTCAGGGAGTTGCATTCAAAAGTATCTAACAAATATACACTTTATGTGAATGTCTCTATTAGAATAAATGTATGTATTTGAGTAAATGAAGGAATGTGCTCCCATCTCCTTTCCTGTGTTTTACACAGGGAGTCACACAAATAAGTTAGTACACTGTAATATGTGATGAGTATAATGATGGCCATATATACTGAATGCCTATCAAATGTAGAAGTAATAATCTAAATCAGATTACAGGGTTTTTTGTGCTCCCAAGTCTATGAAGAGAAGATTAAAGATGAATGGTAAAGATTTATAGTACACACTTCAGGGGTTGATGTATACATTAGGCACCATAGAACATTGCTCAGGGAAGGCAAGTACACTTTTCCAGTACCCAGAAAAATATTTAAATTGTGAAAAATGTTTTAGTTTCTATGAAAAAAGATATGCAAATTCAAAACTAAGAAATTTTAACTAAACGTCTATTAATTTACCTCTCAAACTTATCAGTTGCTCAATTGAAATCTTTTCATAGTTAAGATTTTCTCCCTTTGCAAGTATCTCTCAATATGCATAATATTTTTTAAGATTACAGACAATTGTAATGAAGTGAAAACACACGTTTATAAAGTGCTTTCCAATTTTGCAAATAGGAAAACCCATAATGCTTAATATTGGGCAAAGGTAAATTTTCATATATTTAAAATATTATGGGGTGACGCCACCAAAACAAAGAAATGACACCTAGGACATCAGAGGACCTACAATACCTCTGTATCATCTCGTCTTATACTGCCTCTGACACAGGCTGAAAATAAATGTAATTGGTCATGAATGTGTATGGCATCTATCTTTTAAGTAAGCAACCTCTAAACCTAATTTTTTATTGATGGTCTCTAGAGTAGAAACCTGAAACTCAAAATTTCATCATTTTTATTTTTCAGTGAGATCATAAAGAATATACAAATAGAAAATTAATATATGTGTCCTTCATTTAAGATTCTTTAGGAAAATTGCTGCCTTAAATAAAGTTCTTAGTGCCTTTTTCAGCAGACTTTACATCAGCCTGGACAAATTTCTTGGGACAGTTTTGGTTCATGAAAAGGTCATGAAGAAAGGCCCAGTAGTAAAAGATCATTCCTGAAGGCTTTTAAAAAAATTACACTGAAACAATATTTCCCTTAGAAAATAAACGGAAATTCTATAAACTATCATACAACTAAAATAACCTGGAGCTTAAATGTTTGAGTTTATTCATATATTAAGATCTTGTAAACTTTCATACATATGTATTTTATAATATATACACATTATTTACATGTATATATACCTTATGAAACATACAGCATTAAATACAAAATATATATTCACAACATATATGCATATGTACACATTTGTGTGCTTGTACACACACACGTGCACACACACACTCTTTGGAGAATCTTTATTAGTTGATTTGTATATGCTTTGCTGTCATTTTAATTAGGCAACCTTTGAATCTAAATCACCCAAGTGCCCAAGTGTTCAGTACGACTAACGTTTCTGGAGTCCCTATTTCACTCAGAAGATATTTTGATGTTGTTTTATATATATATATATATGTATATATATATATACACACACACACACATATGTATGTACACACACATATATGTTACATATTATATGTAATATATATTATACATGTGTATGTAGATGTGTATGTATATTATATATGTGTATATATATGTATAATATATAATATAATTGTTTACATTAAGCCATGATTTACTAGCAGTTAGAACTGCAACTTACATTGGTCATTATTTTCTTTTAAAATAACATAGTGAAATTATTGGAAAGACTTAAATCTGTCATTAATATTGCTAGAAAAGTTCATTCCAAATTTAAAATATTTCCCTCTCTTTCTCTTCTCTCCATCCATCTCGCCTTCCATTTTTCTCTCATGAGAAGGTGGGAAGATATATATGTATATACATATATATACCCGTATATATATATACACGTATATATGTATATACATATACACGTATATGTGTATATTTATATATATGTATATACATATACATGTATATATGTGTATATATATACGTGTGTGTGTGTGTGTGTGTGTGTGTGTATATATATATATATATATATAAAACTATACGTGACTCCTGATAAGAGAGTCTTTCTTGGCTACAGTTATGAACCTTGGTACAATCACTATTTTGGAAACTTCCTAATGTTTGCACTGTCTCCTGTTCTAAAATTATTTGCAGTATGGTTTTATTATTCTTCTCTTGGCAATATTATGTATAAAATATTTCTCTTTAATCACACTATCCACTTGACTCTAATTACTTCATGCATTGGTATTTGTCATTACTTTTTGAGAATATCAGCTTGATGATTATAAATGCTTATTTTTTTCTGAAGTTCTGTTGTCATCCTAAGCCACAGAATCCAGTTTTGAAAGTAAAACAGCTAAAATCATAGGAAGAGTAAAATTATGCTTCTATAAGCCCTCTCACGTAAGCTATTTGTTTTGTAATTCTGTGAAAATAAAAATATTGACTCATAGATCTTTGGGAATAAATCAAGTTGATTACTTAGTTTCCTCCTCTGTGGTCTTAATCATTTTAACAATAGGCTTTCATTCTTTACATTATCTGATAGGAAACTGGTATTTTTTTCTTCTTCAGTTGGATGGCACCATATACAGTTTTACACTTAAGGTAATAGATAAAACTGTGCTCGTTGAATGAATTTCTGATAGCAAGGTCTTGAAGTGTATGCCCAAATGTGACTTATGATGAGTGAAATGGGATTTTCATTTTACAAATATAATACTCAACATTTTTACCCTTCCTATGTGTGTATGATAGCTTCTCAAGTTCATTCTAAAATTGGTCTATATCCTAGACATTTTAATAGTCTGATATCTATAAAATCCTCTCAGAATTCAGTCAGTGAGTCTATCTAGTTTTGCAATTAGATAAAGAGATAAAATTTTAATTAAGGCAGAGATTGTCATAAGCAATGATTTAGTTCTTTGGTAATATCAGAGACATAAACATTACAAACAGACATCTGTGCAATAGGATTAGACTTGCCACACCACTGATTTTATACTTAGTCATATGACTTATGTAGTGTAATGGGACATGACTGCAAGTAACCTGTGCCACATCTGAGCAGAAGCTTTAAGATCCAGCTCATTGTTCTGCTCTTGCTCTTTTCTTTCTGCCATAAGACTAGTATGTCTCAGACTGGGGTTGGTTCTTTATTTTAGAATGATGGTGCAGAGCCAAAGCTGTCCATGATAGACATATAATGTGTGCAATATATAAACTTTGTTGTAATAAGCTATATAGATAGATGTTGAGATCATTTGTTACCATAGTCCGACTTATTCTAGACTCACTGAACTATGCAATAGAAAGTGCACAGATGCAAAAGGTGTATAGAAGATAGCATATCAGAGACAATAGTCACTTTTGTTCAATCAAGCAATGCTTGTTTTAGACAAGATTGATTTTATACTGTGTCTGCCTTAGTACAGCAAGAATTTGAGGAAATTGCCAGCTAAGACTTGATTAGAAAGTCATTTTTTTCAAGTAAAAGCTGGTTTTCTTTAAATATAAATGGGAGGAAAACAATGAAAAACTAATGAGGAAAGTAATTTGATTTGTTTTAATCTCATAATAAATCCAACATAGTACTATAAAATCATGAAGAATAAATAACAAATTAACTGAAAATATTATCTGGAGAAGCTTTTGTTTTGCTACGAATGATTTTCTACTCACTGTTCTAGCTGGTGGAATGAGATCAACAAGTCAATCATTTCCAGAAGGGTAATTAACCTTACCAGTATCAAATTCCAAAAGATTAAACATTGTATCAAGTAGAAATTTAAAGATTATAAATGTAATCAGTAAATTTGTCAGATCACTGAACAGGTATAATATGAAATAGCAGACGATTAGGCTGGAGAGGACATGAAATATTCTCCTCCAGATTTTTTTAACTTGAAAATCTTAGTTTCATTAATGACATTACAACTGCAGGCACAAACCCCATGAAGGAAAGACCACAACACATAAGAGTCTACACATTTTGTATTTCTCCTTGGATGACCGACACAATAACAATACACAGGATTTTGAGCTCTATTTTAAAAATAGCAGGTATGATTATTAAGTCATATAATCATTGCATAGAAACAAATAAAAAATCATCTAGATGGTCTCTGGTTAAAAACAGACTTCAAATAGTTTATCTCTTCCTAAACTAATTATTTAAGAAATCTTTGATGACTTAAATCTTTCTCAGATTTCATCCTTTCTTAAAAAAAAAGATGAAACTGACAAATGCAATAAACTACATATTCTTGTTCTAAATAATTAAATTTAGCAAATGTTTCAGTAGATATATGGTTAAGAATTTCTGGGGCGGGGCAGCAAAAAAATTCTTCATAAAATTTTATACAAAAACTTATTTCAACTACATTCAAATAGATTACTATGATAACTATGTTTTATATTAAGATGTTTTGATGCTATTTAATTTTAACTACAAATTCACTCAATAATCTGATTATTAATCTAAATATATGCATTGGATACAATTGTAGGGCTTACTCTTTTTCACATTTTATGATTTTAGGTATTTTTTGTATTACTAATACATATTTTTTGTTTTTAAAATTTTGTCTTTCTTCCTCTAATTTTCTTTTCTTTTCTCTTTTGTTATTTAGAAAAAGAATGGGAGCAGTGGTGCACATCTGTAGTCCCAGCTACTCACGAAGTTGAGGCAGGAGGATTTCTGGTGCCCGGAAGTTCACTTGAAGGCCAGCCTGCACAATATAGGAAGACTCCATTTCAAAAAAAAAAAAAAAGGCTCCCTGTTTTCAAACTAAACTTCATTTATCGTCTTTTTTCATTTTAATTTGAGAGAAGTTAACTGTGATAAAATTGCTCAAATTAGAAAGACCACTGGTTAATTTATTATGTATAATTTTTAACTTGCATCATAACTATTGTAACCAAATTAAATCCAAAGTAAGCATCAATATAAAGAGTTACTTGGAAATAAATTAGTTAATATTTTCAAGTAATGATACTTTAAAATCCTTAAAATGAAAAAAAGGAGTTATTTCACAATGCACAGAATGAATGTACATAAAGTAAAAATTCACTTACAAACATACAAAAAACTCCTTAGTTTTTGGATCATACATAGTATATTACCACCCTATGAAGTCCACCATTAACAAGATAAAAGAGGTGCTCTAAGTCTATATGTTAAAATTATGCTTGGAAGCATTAAGAGAGTAGATAGAGGTAAAAAGAGAAAGAGAGAGAGATTTACCATTTAGGAGTTCCTGTGAATCTTCTCTTCTGTTACTTGATGATATTTTTATAAAGTGGATTTTTTTATCTTCCGTAATCACATTCTATTACTTTATTTTAAAGCTATAATCCAGAAGCAGACTTTTTTTTTTCCAAAACTGTTAGTGGTCAAAGAAAATAAAGGACAAGGAGAGGTTGCGGAGTGCCCACAATCAAGCCGATTAAACTGCAGGATCTGTGGTTTGTCAAAAACCTTTTTGCTGCCTCACATTTTCTAAAAATGGAAAAGGTGAAGCTTTCACAAGTAGCAGGCTCCAAATAAACCAGTATGCCCAGCACAAAGCTTGTGATAACAGCAAAAACTTTTTTTTTTTCACACTTTAGGAAATTCTACTATTAACTGGTACCCATCATCATAATAGGGCACTTCTCCATATTAATGTGAGATTCAGCTTATGGACCCTAAACACTCTTTCTATCCCTCAGGCTACATTTGTCCCAAAGAAGCATAGTCACAATGTAGCCTTGAGGGACTTTTATACAAAACTTACAGGAGTATACAGATTCTTTCCTTCGAAGGGAAAAATACAAAACAAAACTGGGTCACTAATGGTGATTGTTAGTACAGTAAAACTAAGAATACTCCTTTACTTTTTTTCCTTCATTTTATTTTCTGTTTCACTCTCTGATTTTCTAGAGATAGAAGTACTGTGTGTAGAGAATAAAATATGGAGTATATGATAGTCACACACGATGCTATGTATCAGTGACAGCATACTCTATCAAAATTCATTTATGTCTGTCCGTCACCCTATCTAGGTGTTGAAGTAATAGTCTAAGGCTTTTTATATGTGTGTGGAATAGAGCTTTATCATAAGATAGCTTTCTTCTTTTTATATTTTAACTTATATTTTTACAAAATCTTTCCTTACCTAAATATCACTATTTCTCAGCTTAAAATATTAAAAACAAATATAACATGATTTTATTGATATTACTCTTCATTTTTCCAGGTGTCTGCTTTTCCTATTCTAAAATTTGTGGTATATTTCACATTCACCATACTTGACTATTCCTTGTCTCAACATATTTCATCAGCTATTGTGGTTGCTGAGTTGCCAATAAATTATTTAACTGAAATAACTGTTCTCTGGTGGACAGCATTTCTTAGGAAAAACTCCATGAAAATGAAACCACTTTAGGAAGTCTTGAAAATGCAAAACAGTATTAAAAGTATCTGATTTCTAGGTAATCTTTGGAAAAAATATGATTTCAGGTATATTTGTTTCTTAAAATTCAATTTATCTAGAGACAATTTGTGTATCGTTATGCCATAAAAATAGCATGAATAATAAAATAAGCAAAAGAAACAAAAAAAGAGAGTTGTCCATAAAATGTTTTTAGGTCATATCTAGGCCTCCATTTTTTATCCATTAAAATGAATAAACAATAACAAATTCTTAGGCATTTAGTACAATATTGTTCTTTTTTAACATTTAACATAAAAGAAAAACATGCACTTAAAAATAAAAATATACATTTTTATATTTAGTACCATGATTGCTTTAGCTATTACATGTTAATACCAAATTGATAATCACCAACTAACTGTTAATAATGATGATTTGTGATGACAATTTTGAAACACAGTTTAAATAAGGAAACCATTAAACGTTCTGTATTTACAACTTGTGTGAATATATGATTTCTTGGTTTTATACTCTAGATTGATAGAATAGAGCTGATGGATCAGTGGGCATAAAAAGCCTTTCCTGTACACTTACATTGCTCAATTATATTTTTCAACAGCCACTCTTATCTTGTGACTTGGGTGATAATATGCAATCCCATCATACCCAGATTATACATTTAGTTATGGTCTTGGGAATGCATTGCTCAATGTATTTATGTGAATGGCTATCACAAATGATATAAACTCACCAGATAATGCAAATAAACAAGGCTAATGAAACAGTAACCTTAATTTCAAGGGACTTATTGTCTCCTAATATCTACATAGATGTTGATTAGTTTAGCAATTTGTCATGCATCAGTCACCAAGGCGCAGAGGTAAGAATAACAGCAGCTACTATTACTGGACATTTATTATAATTCAAGGACTGTTCAAAGCACCTAATACCTATTGGTTATTTTAATACTTACAACATTTCGGTGAGTTTGTTATTTTAAATTCACTGTACAGGCAAGAAAATGGAGGGAGAGAAAGCTCAATGAATTTGGATAACCAGTGACAATATTAGAAAATTATTTGACCTGATTGAAAAGATTCAGATCTTAATTAAGAGGTTCTGTGGCCTTTGCATCAATGTTGTGATCAGCAATATTTAGAGGGAAAAGGAAAGCTGGAAGAGTCAATAGACCAGAGTGCTCAGCTCACTGATGCTAGGCTCCAAGAAAGGGCAATTTTTGTAAAAAATACAAATGCATTTTTGTTGAGTAAGTCTGGTGCACCAAACAGGAAGGGGGCAGGGGGTAAGGAGGTAGATTATATCAAGGATTTACTTCAGTGGCATAGTAATTTCCTTAACTTCATCAGCAAAAGTTACTAAGGATCCCAAGGCTTATTACCCAGGAGATTCACAGACCACCAAGAATTCCACACAAAATTCACTTGCTAGATGAACTTGCATTGGAAATTTTCTTAAATAACATTTAACTAAAGATTGGCATTTCCTTCATTTATAAAAATAGATAACAAACCACAGTGGTATTAGCAAGATCTGTGACATTATCACCAAAATATATTGCAGATATTTTCATATCACAATATACTTCTTTTGTAAATCTTAAAATCTCATTTATACTCATCACTTTTTAAAAGTTGTGTTATTAACAGGTCTTTAGATCCTCTTATTTAATGATTTAAATGAAAAGCACATGTATTACTAAATCACAAATTTGTATTTTTCAATATTTTTATAATTTTCACAATATAATGGATTTTCCTTGTTAACACTATATATTTTATATTATGCATTTAAAAATCACCATTCTAAGAAGTGTTTCAGAGAATTCACCACACTGCCAAAGACAGGAAAATAAATGATTTCTTGTTGCTAAACCCAAAGTAGGAGTCCAACTGATAGCAAGGACTTCAGTTGAATCACTTCTCTGTTATCATATCTGACACTGTCACACTTCTGTTTCTTATTTTCTGGGCCCACACTATGATTATGATAATGGAAGCACTGATACCCTTGACCACACATCAAGATAATTTGGTAATAAATGTAATATGTTTAGTCTTAATAATACCTTACAGGGTATATATATTACAATCTCCTTCCTTCCATAAGAAAATAATTTTTTGTCTCTGGGTATTATAGTTTATTACCTTTTTGGTCCATCTTAAATTAATCATCTATGTATAGCCTTTTTGCTTACTCTATTAGGATGTAGTTAAAATAATATGTTTCTTCCAGTACAATGAAAAAGTTAAGTTTCAGCAGGAATTCCTCCGAAGAATTTCTAAAAGTTTATTTAAAAAAATCTAAGTAGTTGTTTCCTATGCTAGCCTAATCATATATTTTATATTGCTAGCATCAACTAATAATATTATTGAATGCATGTAGCTGGAAATGTAAAATTATTTATAAAAAGTAAAAGTGAAATACAATTTCATTTGCAAAAATAAGAAAACAGTTTAAGGTATCTTTGTTAGGTCATTTTGTTCATAGAAGGGAAGTTTGTAATGTACTTGAGAAATAAATTAAGTATGATTTCTTTTTCTGCACATGGGTTTATTTCACAGTAAAAATATAAACTATGTATAATTGTTGAACTGCGATTATTATACAATGTGGAGTCTCATGATGTAGTGAGAGAGTAGATTTGAAATCACATGAAATTTCTCCAGATTACTTGCTGTGTTATACTAGTGCAGGTTGTCTAATCTCTCTGTGCCTTCCTTCTTTCTTTAGTAAAATGAGTATAATTGTGATTTTCATGCAGAATGATCATGGAGATGAAATGATAAGGTATATAAAAATGTTTGACTCACTGGTGTGTTAAATATATAGTGGCCATCAATATTGGCGAATTACTTCATAGTAGTCCAATATGTATTTAGCTGAATTTTATTCTTCGTTGTTGACTTTAGGAAAGAGTTCTTATAGGATAATCACAAGTTTGATCACAATCACAGTTTTCTAAATTTTAGTTTACCTCAAAAAAATCAAGTGATTTGGACATAATGTACGGAGGAGAACACATAGTTTGTAAAACTAAATCCAGTTGATAATTCTAATCCCATGTCATAATCATTAGTTCTCTATTTTGGTTAACTCTATCATTACAGATTTAACTCAACAAATATTTATTCATGAAAATTGCTCTTTATTGTATGTTTTTCCAAGTTACGTTTACATGATTTGTGAAACAAAATGAACTATAATTATCACTAAAATTAAAATGTTAGGATACTACTTTATGAAAGTGCAATAGAGACCAAATATAACACAATCTCTCTCCACAGTAAAATCAGCAATAAGCATAAGAAAGTGAAATACACATGATCTAAGACCAGACTGCCTGGGTTGATATAATTGCTCTGCAACTAACCAGTTATGTGACCTTAGTTTAATTGTATGTAAAATGATACTAATACATAGCAATACTATGTACTAGTCTATTCTCATATTGCTATGAAGAAATACCAGTGGCTCACGCCTGTCATCACAGCACTTTGGGAGGCCAAAGCAGGCAGATCACAAGGTCAGGAGATTGAGACCATCCTGGCTAACACAGTGAAACCCTGTCTTTACTAAAAATACAAAAAATTAGCCAGGCTTCGTGGCACATGCCCCTAGTCTCAGCTACTCGGTAGGCTGAGGCAGGTGAATCGTGTGAACCCAGGAGGGGGAGGCTGCAGTGAGCCGAGCAGTGCCACTGCACCCCAGCCTGGCCAACAGAGCGAGACTACGGGAAAAAAAAAAAAAAAAAGAAGAAGAAGGAAATATCTGAGACTGCTGAGACTGCATAATTTATAAAGAAAAGAGGTTTAATTGATTCACAGACTCACAGTACTGCATGGCTGGGGAGGACTCGGAAAATTTATCATGGTGGAAATCACCTCGTCACAGGGTGGCAGGATGGAGAATGAATGCAAGTAGGGGAAATGTCAAACACTTATAAAACCATCAGATCTCATGAGAACTCACTCACCATCATGAGAACAGCATGGGGGAAACTCCCCCCATGATTCCATTACCTCCCACCAGGTTCTGCTCTTGACATATGGAGATTATGAGGGTTACAATTCAAAGTGAGATTTGGGTGGGGACACAGAGCCAAACCATATCATACTACTTACTCCATAGTGTTGTGAGAATTAAATGAATTAATACTTGTAGAACAAATGTCTGTCACAAGCATCTCACAATAAAATACACTTATTTTCTCACTGTTATCATCATTCATATTTTAATTATGGATATGGCTTGGCTATGTCCCCAACCAAATCTCATCCTGAATTGTAATAATCCCCATGTGTCAAGGGCAGGGCCAGGTGGAGATAATTGAATCATGGGGGCAGTTTCTCCTATGCTGTTCTCTGGTAGTAGTGAATAAGTTTCACAAGATCTGATGGGTTTATAATTGGGAGTTCCCTGCACAAGCTCTCTCTCTTGCCTCCTGCCATATAAGATGTCCCTTTGCTCTTCCTTCATCTTCTGCCATGATTGTGAGGCCTCCCCGGCCATGTGGAACTGCAAGTCATTTAAACTTCCTTCCTTTATAAATTATAAGTCTCAGGTGTGTCTTCATTAGCAGTGTGAGAACAGACTAATACAATTATTTTAAAGAAAATGTAACTTCTTAGAAAGATACAAAAATATTATTTGAGGATTTAAAAAATGTGAAATCACATCAGTCATGTTTAAAGTCCATACAGGCTTCCTGAAGGACTTTGCATTTGAGAAGAGGGGCTTTCATTTCTAATACTGAGGGAGAATAGCATGGCAGGTATGTGTGTATTCAGTGGAGCCACACTGCCTATATTGGAAACTTGATTCTACCACTGCATTCACTGGACAAAATTTAGCAAACAACCACAACTGTGGCCTTCACTTTTTAACCTGTAAATTGAGGAAAATAATAGTATACCCCTTGTCAGTTTATAATGAAGATTAAATCACTATTTAAATGAACATGATCAAATACTATGATTAAATGCATAATAAATGCTCCATAAGTATTAACAACAATGCTTTCTTTAACATTCTCTGAAGATTAGCTACCAATAGATTGACTTTAATTAAACTAATTGTGGATTTTGTTCTATAGTGTAATATTTATGTCAATCAAAAGTATCAATACTCAAGAGTACTTGATTTCCTCTTCAAAAGATGCAATTCACTGTGGTAGGGTTGCTAAAGTTTGCTAATATTCGTGTTAGCAAAGCTCTTAATCTACATGTTTTTTGTCACTAATCACTACATAATCAAGTGTGCCACATATGACAGACAGACCACCTTCAGCTAAAGCAGAACGTAAGAACAATTCCTTTCTTATAAAGAAAACACTTCTTTGATGAAGAGAAATCATGTCATTTCCTGAGTGGAAGTTCACAAGGGGGTACTTGCGATGTAGAAAGAGTGAAAAACGAGTAAATTTTGAGTGGAAACATAGGAAAAACCCTGAAGAAATAGTATAAAATTAAAAAAAAAATGCTTCCATGCTAAATATGACCCCTTCTTACAATGAACTATAGTTCTTTAAAAATGGAAAGCTTATTCTCTGATTATATTCTGTCATAAATCATATGGACAGATGTGCGCCTTAGTCATGCATCATGGTTGATTACCATCATTCAAGGTTTATGCAACACAGGCTAAGAATTTTATTTTTTAATTTAGAATTTAATTTTCTGATATTATGACAGAAAGTAATATACCATGATTTTTTCTTCATTGTAGTACATCTGCACAATAGAAATATTTACATCAAACATCTTTCTTTGTGACTTTAAAATCATATATAAATCTGTTTATTCTCTTCTAGAGAGTAGCATATTTTAGTTTTTAAATGTGGTTTACAATAAAGTGTTTGAAAGTTTGTAATTATGTATTACCTTTCCTAGCTGTTAAAATAAATGGTAAATCAACACAATGTCAAAACGTGTAAATAAATAAAATTATCTGATGAACTAGTGTTTATCAGTGTGATGGCAGAGCCAATTTAAATTTTTGGCACAAAGTCAAGGATTTTCAAAAATTACAGTGTGTGTGAAGACCTTTCAAATATTGTTGAGCTACAGCAGCCTGACTTAGGTGGGTGGAATAAATCCATAGGATGGTTTCCTTCAAAAGCAAACTCTATAGGATCAGAGTAATCTATTGGAGCTTCATTCAAATCTCGTTCATTAGTGCAAGTCAGAACCATTACACAGAGAAGATTAACATAAGATTACTCAATATTTCTATTAGATAGAGTCCAGATTTGACATTGGTCATGGATATAAAGTTAATGCTGAATTGGCTTCGGAATTCCAACTCATAGTTATCTGCCAGCTCCAATGAATGAACAAAAACAAGATTGTCATAAAGCAAAAAGAAAAGAACATATGGCTGAAACAAAACAAATGCTGTTTTTGCTGATAGATAGCAAAATGGTAATTATATATACATTGGCAATCATATTTTATTAAATTAGAATTCCAGATAACAAAATATGTAATTTTTTAACTTTAACAAGAAAATTCAAAATAATTTCTGAATTTATTTTTCAAGGAGACTTCAATTTATTATGAAGCACATGGTCTTAAAAATCATTTTCTATTCTTGTGAAAAATACATACCAAAATATGCTTAGCTGAATAGACTACAATATATAGGTGAAAATGGAAAAAACGACCGGACTAGAGTATAATAATTAATCTTAAAAATAACTTCATTCTTTCAACATTCAACAAATACTTATTGATTGACAAAATGTGTAAGGCATGTGTGGCATTGTAGAAAACACTATAATTCGGTAGATGCAATCCACTGCATCCCTCAAAGACCTTACATTCAAAAGGAAAGACAAAAAGATACTTTATAAAATATGAAGCATGAAAACAAGTGGTATATCTAACAGAATAAATGCTATATATACCATAACTTATGTTTGTCTTTTCAAATAATAGACCTACAGACCTGTCACAATGGAGAATGTATCTATCTATCTATCTATCTATCTATCTATCTATCTATCTATTTTTAAATAATTATTTAATTGGGTCAAGTATGGAGCAGAGTTCTGAACTCTGAAGTTAAGGCAATGGATACATGAAGTTTCTGCTCCTATAAAACTAACATTCAAGTGAGAAGAAATAATCAACAAATCAATCAAACAATCAAATTATGATTTTAAAAAATACTACCGAAGTGAGGCAAAAAAGAGAAAGATGAGAGGTGCTGTTTTAGATCAGAAGGTCAGGGAGAACTTCTCTGGAAAGGTCACATTTGCACAAAGATCTGAATAAAGACAGAAAATTTGCCACAGGATATCTGAATCTGAGACAGAAGAGACTCAAAGTATACAGGGGGAAGTATTCTAGGAGTAGCAAGGAAGGTCATGTGGCTGCAGTGTTCCAAGCTAGGGGACAGGTGGCAGAGGAGATCAGCGATATATGAGGGAGTATAACCACCAAGAGTCTTGTAGACCATCAAGGAATAGGCAGGCCATGAGGAACCTTGTATTTGCAAGGTTTTGAGCAGAGGAGTGATAGGATTTGCCCCATTTTATTTTATTTTAGATAATAAAATATTTAATTATCCGGTAAAGATTGAATATATTCAAGGAATACAATGATGTTATTCAATATACATATACACTATTTAATGATTATCACAAATTAACACATCTATCACCACTCATGCTGTAATTTAAATCACCAGAACTTGTTCATCTTGTAAGAGAACATTTGTATCCTCTGGCCAACATCTCCCCATTTCCCCACCCCCAACACTAGTATCCACTGTTCTGCTCTCAGCTTCTATGAGTTTACCTTTTCAGATTCCACATGTAACTGAGATTATACAGTATTTGTCTTTCTCTGTCAGGCTTATTTCACTTATCATAATGTCTTTCAGGTTCATCCATGTTATAAAAATTGGCAAGATGATCTTCTTCTTTCTGGCTAAATAATATCTTTCTGTGATCTGGCATACTTCAAAAGAACCACTCTGGCAACATGGTGGAGTATGGACTATAGAGCTACCTGTGCAAGCATGGAGATAATTTAGAGAGCTTTTACAATAGTTTAGAGGAAAGATGCATGTTGGTTGCTTACGCAAGGGCATTCATAGTGATAATCATTAAGTAAGTATTTCTGATCAAATTCTAAATTGATTAATTCTATAGTATAAGGAGACAAATATAAACCAAAGTTAAGTGTTCTATGAAGCATAAACAATAAATATTTTCTTGAATTATTTGCTTTTGACTGATTTGGGTTTTTGGACATATAACTAAAACCTATGAGTAAATCACAGTTTCACTGTGGAGTTACAGAAAAGATACAGAGTGATTAATTTTATTTTGTAAAATTTCCTTGTAAAAAATTGAATTTATAAGTGATATGTATTTAATAAATATTTTATGCATATTTATTTGATGATTATTTTTATTTAGTTTTGTGAAAATTTATGTGGCATAACAATTTATTCTTGTGTTGAAAATAGTCTAGAAGGCTGTTACAGGCACAATATCATAGACCTGTTTTTAAAATGATAGTTTGTCTGACAAAAACAAACAATAGGGAAAAGTCTCCCTATTCAATAATGGTGCTGGGATAGCTGACTAGCCATATGCAGTAGACTGAAGCTGGACCTCTTCCTTACATCATATACAAAAATTAACTCGAGATGGAATAAAGACTTAAATGTAAACTGCAAAACTATAAAAATCCTGGAAGACAACCTAGGCAATATCATCATGAACATAGGCATAAGCAAAGATTTCATGGCAAAGAAACCAAAAGCAATCACAACAAAAGCAAAAATTGACAAATGGGATCTAATTAAACTTAAGAGCTTCTGCACAGCAAAAGAAACTAATAAACAACCTACAAAATACTTGCAAACTATGCACCTAACAAAAGTCTAATATCCAGCATATATAAGGAACTTAAATTTATAGGAGAAAATAATAGGTTATCTGAAATATGCAAAACCTTTTGATGAGTTTATCGCTACTCTTAATAGATTCACAATATTTTCAGAGAGGTGAACATTTTCATATGAGAGAATTCCAAAAGATCTTTCAAAATAAAATACATAAAATAACTTAATTCTAGGCTATTAGGTATGTTCAATGACAGTCAGAAAGCAGGTAGTCAGTTTTCATTGGAATAATCAGGGGGCACTTCATGTAGTCATGATGGGGGAAAGGGTGAAAAAAATGCTAGGAAGGAAAGGAGAAAGAGAGAAAGGGAGGTAGTGGGAGAAAGAAAAGCAGGTAGGCAAAGGTAGTGGGAAATAATGAACCATTGATATATGCCAAGAATTATACTAGGATTTTTTCACATATAGCAAGGTACTATCAAAGAGTATGTGTAATTTCTAACAGAGAATGCATGAAAGCATGAAAAATTATTCTTGATTTTTATAAGATCTCAGGATATTGTATGAGATCTTTAAAAAAATCTATAAAATTATGAATTGCACATTTTAACCATCTTTTTTTACAGAATGTTTAATTTTTTAAAGTAGCATTATTTTAAACTAGCTCCAATTTTATAACTTTCACCACTGCCAGCTAATGCAAGTAATGTGGCATTTCATCAGAGATTTCAAGCATAAAAGCATGCGAATGATGCAAGCTTCAATATAGAAAAGCAGCTATGGAACATGGTCTCTTTGATAAATGGATAATCATAAGGCTGTTTTCCTTTTTGCTAGATTTTTTAGCCAGAGTTAAAATGTAAACTAGGATTAATGGCAACAATGTAATGTAATATTTGCATATATTTTCCACACAATTAATCAAACAGAAAGATAATTTATAGTAATTCTAACTTATTGGGATAATGGTTAGATTATGATTTTGAGTTTATGAATTAAATCTTTGTAAGTGCTTCCATTTAACTTTTAATAACCAATTTTGTTGGGTTGCATATAATTTCTCTTGTACAAATAAATGTGTTTGTAAATTATTTTTTAAAAGCCAGTGTAATCTTTAGGAATACTACTCAGAAAAACCAAAATGAATGAGGACTGGAAATAAGAGAAGTCAGTTATTATTTATGGCAGACCTATTTGGGAAAAATCATTTAAGCGTTCTCATCTTTACATTTCATAATACTCATTTGCATTACCACAATACCGTTTGATAAACATATGTAAACATGAATGACCTCTTTAACACCAGGTCCTAGAGAAAGTTCTGACATAACATAAATGTTCAGTTCTTGAAAGAAAGAAACAGTCAAAGAAAATGAAAGAGCAGGAAATAGAGGGGAAGAGAGACAAAATAGACAGTAATTTTTAGAATAAGAAGCTTCTTATATGAGAAAAATATCTTTGAAAAATGCAATGTTGCTTGTAATGCATAAAATATGTGAAGGTTTCTCTTTTGATGAGATAGACTCTTATGTACGTTGAATCAGTTGATTATAACTGATCTATTTCAACAACCTATGGTAAATTTATACAGAATGAAAATATCTTTTATTGTATTGACTTTTATTCATTTTGACTAATTTCCTTCCTTTGTTCATTCAACAAATATTTTCTAAGGATCTGGGGCCTCTACAAGATACTACTAGAAACACAGTTGTGAATGAAATGCAGTCTCAGCAGAAAAGGAATTCAAATTCCCACAGAAGGGTAAGGCATACAAATACATGATGGAAAGAAATGCAAAAATTTAACTGAATCACACACAGAGTTATACAAAGTCTCTGGGAAATAATTTCAACTTCCTCTCACATGTAATTTCCTAATGGAGGTCATTTTCAGCCTGGAACTTTTTATTCATTTATTTATTTTTGTTATACTTTAAGTTCTAGGATACATGTGCAGAACGTGCAGGTTTGTTACATAGGTGTACATGTGCCATGGTGGTTTGCTGCACCCATCAACCCGTCATCTACATTAAAACCTGGAACTTTTAAGAAAAAAAAACCCGACAGCATCAAGCAAATAGGGATGTCGTGAAGGGGGTAAGAGAAATCAATGACATTTTGGCAGAGGTAACATTATGTATAAAGGCATGAAGGCAGTAAAACATTGAGTGTTCAAGACATTACATGTAATTTTCTGCTTCAAACCAGACATTATAATGAAACAAGTAGATAAAAGATGAGTTTTGAGATGTTGTCATGCAGCCATGTCCAACCCTTTGAATGTGAGAACCTTTTTGCTTAAATGTGGTGGTGGATATCACCACATTATGCCTGCTCATTTATTTTATTTTATTTTATATTTTATATTATTTTGTTTTATGTTTTTCAGCTCATCAGCTATTGTTAGTGTTAATGTATTTTATGTGTGGTCTAAGACAATTCTTCTTCCAATGTGGCCCACAGAAGCCAAAAGACTGGACATGTGTGGTCATGGCAAAAGATTTGAGGAAGATTGGAATCAAAGAAGAAACATGTTCATATCAAAATTTTAGGAAGGACACTCTCCCAGAGACCTAGAAGAAAGACTGAACAATTAGATCATGTGACTATTATAATATCCAAGTGAACAACAATGAGATTCTAAAATAAGATGGAGGCCGTAGTTTTGTTTACCATTATATTTTCTAATTGAAAACTAAAATAAACATTTAGTACAAAATAAGAGGGAACACAGTGTATAATTTCAAAAGCTGTGTTATTTTATACTACATACTTTCACTTCTCTTTGTGCTTTCACATGGGGTCTCTCTGGCCTTGAAATAAATTGCAGTCCCACACTGCAAAATTTTATGGTATTATTTTTCTGGGCAACTTAGGGCTTGTAACTGCTGGTTTAATTGATGTGTTCCACTATAAGATTAATTCAATAATAGTGATTTTTGGCCAGTCATAATAATCCATATCAGATGCCCAACACTTTTACCTAATAAGCAAAGATGAAGGCATAATCTAGAAGACAGATTCTCATAACCAATAACATAAGTAAAATAAAAGCAAGGCCAGTTCTGTGCAATTTATTTTAAGGCATCATTGGCTTATACTTAGCACAAATAAATATTTTATATCCTGGATATATGTCTCATTGCTCATTTTTACCTGTATAACAAACCTGCACATGTACCCCTGAACTTAAAATAAGGGTTAACTTTAAAAAATAGATCGGATTATTAAGTATTTTCATAGTACATTTCAAAAGTGAAGTTGATAATTATCTCAAAAATAAAGTATGGGTGAGGAAAATGACTTTTTAAATGTAACTCCTGAACAATTAGGAATTCTAATATCAAACTTTGAAACAATTTTAAAAAGTAACAAATTATCATATGCACTTAAGTAATAAGATCTACTGACTTAAATGTTTCCAATGAAGTTCATGTGTTTAGATGAATATCATAGTAAACATTTGGAAGATATCAGTGGCAGAGATGGTGAGGACATAAAGTAGGAAGGCACATGTACATTTTCATCTGTCTTATCACTGGAAGGGTATTACCTAGTTTATTTTTCCTTTACCACCCAAAATAGTCATCTACAATTGACTTTCTATCACTTTTTTTTCCCCTGTGGTACATGGGATATGGTAGTGATTTTTTATTTAGTTTTTTCATGCTTAAATGACTAGGTATTTTAGAATTCTACAAGCACTTTTTTAAAAAAAATAATTCAACTCCTCCATGAAGCATATGCTAATGACTGCAATGGTCCTTCTCTCATATTCTGAGATAAGAATGGTTTGGATTTTATTAAATCAAAGAGGATGAAAAGTATAGAAATGGATTATGTTTTTTATCTATCTGTTTGATATGCATATCTGAGGGTAGCTAGCCAAGGCATCCAAGACATAAACCAATGGTTCCATGCCATGGAAAGAAAGGAAAGAATCATACACTGTTAGGTTTTATAGATCAAAGTCAGTATCCCAGGTTTTATATTTGAATATCATGACCTATGTAGGAATGTACTGAATGAAGTTTCAAGTAGTCAATGCCTGTGACAGATATGGTTTTCTTTTTTGAACTATTGATTGCTTTTCTGAGTAATCTCCAAATCCCACTTTGAAGCCGTTCAATCTGGATCACAAAAATACATCAAGAACTTTAGGGTATCAAAAAACAGAAGTATCTAAGATGACTAAGAAATTTGCCAGGAGTATTTGGAAGAATTTTTGGCTTTCTTCCAAAGATCTTTTAGCTTAAAATCAAGGCTTAATATTTTATGACAAGAGCCTTCTAACTTAAACAAAGTCTGTTAAGTTTCTGCTTTTAATCCCAACCCACAATTTTATAATAAAGTTTGAAAATGAAAAACTCAGGTGATTCTAGTTACATTAACTGTTTCAAATTCACTTAATTTTTAAGTTGTTTTCATTGCCCCTTATCTACAATGCATTGAAATTGTTCTTTATTACTAGCTGTTTGTGGTTTTATATGCTTCTAACTAATCATTGTTCATTATACCAAGAGAATCAGATTTCCAACTATGGTTTGATGTCATTGTGTATATACAGGACATCCACAGGTGCCTGGAAGGCCATAAAGAAAAAGAAGGAAACCAGCCAAGACTAAAGTTTCACAGATCCAGATGTGGCTGCTGCTGCTGTTTGGGAAAAAAAAAAATAACACATTTTTGACCTTGGCATTTCGGCATTACAGCTGGCAAGTAATAAGAGAGAATGAAGTCTGTGTGCATGCGTGCGTGTGTGCATGCTCCTTTTGTGGCAGAAAAGGGGAAAATGGAAGGCAGGAAAGTCCAATCTGCTGGAGTAAAATAGAAATGTGGATGAGAGCCTGTTCAACCCCACTGGCAATGAGGTTGGCAACATTTCATTTTATTAATGAAATGTTCTGGCACAGTGGAAAAATATAATTTGCATGAATGAGCACATCAGTCTAAAAAAGTAAAAGTCCTGACTCCTAGTCATTTCTTTCAGCTTATTCATAAAATTATCATAAGCAGGATTCAGTTGTCTTCCTCTTAAGTTACTTATATTTTTACAATTATTCAGCCATATATATCCTTCAGAGAGAGTTCCAACAAAGGATCTGGAGATTACACAGGTCATTGAATCATGTGATATGTTAATATCAAGTGGCTCATAGCAGATGTTCCTATCAGGATATTACAAATAAACTCAAAATTCTAAGTCCCAATGACTCATTTCCAGAAAAAAATAATATATTTGCTTAATATTAAAATGTCATCAATGTGATTGTAAATTATTATTAATTATTTTTCATGTATATGTAATCTACCTCTTTTTATTTTTCACAGTGCCCATCACTGGATACACCACCAATGAAGAGATGTTCTTAATTCTAGTCTATGAAGTCTCGGACAGTAGTCTGCAGAAATCTAAATGACAAGACAAGTTAATATCTGTTCATTCTTTACTGTAAGTCTACACTTACAGTAGAAAATTGAGAAAAGACAATTTAAAATCGTCCTAATCTGAAGAAACTAATCCTTGTTTTTTTTTTCAGTGGCAATTTAGTGTGGTAGTTAAAAGAACATAGCTTTAACATGTGGCTGTGACATCAATCCAAGGCACTGATGAATTGAAATGTATGTGTGTGTATACTCACACACACATGCATGTATAAATCTGTGCTTTATTTAAAAAGCACAGAAGAAAAAATAATTTATTAGATCTTACCCAAGTAAGTATTTACAGTTCTTGATTATATTAAAACATTGAGTACCTTTATTAAGTTTGCTATACTGAAATATGTTATCATTTACATGTCTTGACTCACTACAGACATATTATCAAGGTAATGACAACATTTCAGAGTTATGAATCATTTTATCATTTAGGATAAGAAAGAGAAATAATGCAATCTCATTCTATAAAAAGTCATGATTCCAGCTAAGACTGGTATCTTTAATAATATCAGGACTTGACTTAGGGAGTCACTTCATTAGTTCTTTACTTACCTCTATTGATACTATTTTTGTGAAATTGCTGGTCATGATGGAGCATGTCTTATATAAGATGTGAAAAATGACAATTGTAACTTTGTACTTTTTGTGTCAAATTAGAAATAGCTTTTAAAACTTGCTGTCTTCCAAAATCCTCAGTTGAAGCACCTCTCAAGATTTTCATCACAAAAAAACTTTGAGACCTCCCTTGATGCTCCCTAAGTTGGTGTTTTCACCTCCGCTAGATTGTGCAAAATGCAACACAAGGAAGAAAGTATCCTCCATTGGCTAGTATTCCAACTCAATAACACTCTAACTTGACCATGATGATATCAAAGATTTTCTACAACACTGACTCTAGAGTCTTTAGCCTCATCATTTACTTCTTTACCATAATGCTTAGCACACACAGAAGAAACTAAAACAAGCAAAGAAACAACATGATGACATGAGAAGAGTGACTTTAGTTAATAGAATGATACGAAGGAGTACTTAATTAATATTTCAAAATTTCAAACTGTTCTAGCTTGCCAGGATATACTCTACTTTCCAAAGAAAAATTGAAATGCAGAAAAATACAGTTCTAAGACAAGAAAGTAAGAACATAATCTGGTAAATGTGCTAATTTTGAAATATTTTAAGGAAGGACATTTTCAAAGGTGTAATGCCTATGAGCACTGACACATTTCTCTTTTGTTTTCAGCTTGTGACTTTTATCCAAGACATATGCTATACATACAAAGTGACTAAGTATCTGTTATAATTTAAATGAATTCTAAGCCTTGGGGCATCAGGAAAGTTATTTTTAAATTTTAAAGGGAAATTACTTTTGAATTTGCCATAGTACGTTGTGTTCCATTGCCAGAAATTTAATCTGAATGCACTGAAAAGAAGAGATGTAGTTTTCACTTTCTGGATTGTGCTATATCCTATATTTAACAGATTTTGTCATATACTTAAAGTCCACCAAATGTACTGAAAAGTAATAGTATATATCCATGTTTTATTTTCTTACAATTGACTAAATACTATAAAACAATAGTTTTTTTCTTAAAAGTTAATCATCTAAAATGCAATAAGTCGATCACAAACTAAACTTTGATCATTGCTAGTTTAAGTTCTGTCTACATAATTCCAAATCTCCGAATTGATCTTTTTAAGAGTAAATATTTTGGAATAGAAGTTTATTTTCCATTTATATACTTGCTATTCTACAAATTTTGTTTTCATAAATATATTAATAAATTTTATGTAATGAAGATTTCAGAGTAATGAAAATATTTTTATAATTAACTTCTAATGTTAATCTCTGTGTTCATAATCTATAATTTACCTCATGAATTTCAATCTAATTTCGTGTAACCTGAGATGAGATTTTATGGATGAGAAACGTTTCCAGAAAACTAGTCTACTTACAATGTATAATTACATAAATAATAAAAATATTTTATTAAACTAATGGCTTGTAATAAAATAATTTTAGCCCTCCATCCTTCTCCTTATTTCTTGCACTCTTCCTCCACCCGTTCCCTCACTTTTCCTCCTTGCTTCCCGTCTTGCTCTTCCTTGGTCCTGGGCCTCGCTTCTCACCACCTCTGTCTTACTTCCCTATTTCTCCCCCAACCTGCTGCCTTCTGGTCACCCCCATCTTCTTTTCCCCAACCTCAATCGTCCCTTTTACTACCTCCCCTTCCACTTGCCCCCCTGCTTCTTCCCTCCTGTCTTGATCCACTTTTCACCCCTCCGTCTTCTCTCGTTTCCCTCTCACTCACACCCCCTGCCTTCCCACCACTGCCACCCTCCCCTCCTGGTCCTGCTCCCTGGCTCTTCCTCTGGCCCTGCCTCCTCAATTTCCCCCCAAGTCCCACCCTTCATTTTCTACTTAGACTGACCCCTCATTTTCTACTTAGACTCATGCCCTCAAAAAAAAAAATAATAATTTTATCTTGACATTTTGTGTAAAAATCTTTCTAAAATGTGGTACAATTTCTAATATGCTGTATATATTTTCTACTATAAATACTTTAACATTTCCTTACTGATAAAAATTCAACCTTAAAATTTTCAATTTTTTGAATCTATTCTGTAAGACAGGGAGAATAAATTCTCTAAATTACTAGAACTTCCTATTGATTTTTGTATTTTCCTCTACTACTAATTTATTATGAATGTTGGTTTCAAATAGGCTTATAAAATAGATGTAATTGTACATAATTTCAATTGGTCTTGGTATAATAATGGACTACACTACTTTTATAATAAAAAACATGAGTTTTACAAATTTTGCACCTTTATTCCTCAGATATTTTGTATTTATATTTTGAGTATGAAGGGTTATTCCCTGATAAAAAATATATTTTTACATTAGCAAATATAGGTTATAGTTGTGGAAGATAATAATTTATTAGTCCAACTAAGAAATTGCGATGTGTGTGTGAGAAAGTGGGAGTGAGAGAGAGATCTATCTTAATATCTATCATATACACATACTATATTTAGTTTTTGCTGAAAAGTGAAGATTATGCAGTTCACATTTTCTTTGGGAATTCGATCATGTTATTTTTAAATGACAGACATTTATGAACTATGGAACAGGCATCTAAGCTAATAAATTATAATTAACAATAAGAATAAACGTATGACCCTAAAGAGTGAATATACTAACTAATTTTGTTTACTGACATTATCTCAAATTTCAGAAGTGGTCTAAAGATGCCCTGGCTATTTGAAATATAATGTGGGCTACATATTTAATTTTAAATTTCCTAGCCGTCACATTAAAAAAATAAAAGGTGAAAGGAACTTTAATAGTAGATTTTATTTTACTTAATATACTAAAGTATTATTTCAGTGTGTAATAATTTAAAATTTATTGAGCTATTTTACGTGTTTTTTTCTTATTGCGTCTTCAAAATCTATACATTTCAACTCAGATTAGCCCAGTTTAAGAATTCAGATGCCACACGTGGCTACTTGGTATTTATAATATTGGACAACACAGGTCTAGAGTGTAGCTAAAATCCAGTAACAGCATGATCTTCTTTAAAAAATATCAGAGCACCTTCTTCCTAGACACCATATTTAGAAGAATATAAGCAGGCAACTGTCACATTTAAATATTACAATGACTATAGAAACAAACCTTCTATGAGTGCAATTAAGAGGAAACTTTTCAAAACAGAGGAGGTAATTAAGTAGAAAATGTGTGGTTAAATCCACACAAAAAATGTTGGATGGAAAGATCCTTTTCTAAACCGAAGAACACCAAACATAAAAGGAGAGGGGAGGGGCGGAAACTTAGCATAGGCAAAAATTACCATATTTACTGAATAGAAGGCCAGTTTGGCTCTGGAAAACTTCTTCTTTTTTCCCCCCAGAGAGAATGGCCACACGCCAATAGATACAGGCCTAAAATAGAGTATATACTATGGTAACCATAGTAATGAGTAGATGGAACTAAAAAAAGCTGGTCTTGGGTGAGCAGATGTTCAGTCAAAGCAAGAATGAAAACATGAACTGCATTTCACAACCTCCATTTTATCTACATACAGTAGGACAGTGTTCTAGGAGCCTGTGGGAGAAATGTGCCGAAGGAGGAGGAACCAGAATGCCAGGAATGCCTTGTTATCAGTACAGGCACACAAACCTAGGTTCCAATAGAAGAATTCATCAGAAAGAAACATCCCCAAGTAGGGCTATGAGAGATTGATACATATTCCAATTACATATATATCTTCATGCATGCACGTACACTTTACTAAGTAAAGTAGCATGTCTTGTAATGTTGTAAAATAGTCGTCTAGGTTGAAGTATGAAAAAATTATGTACTATTTCTCAATTTCCTTCAGGAAGTCTAACTTACATATAATTTTTCTAAGAATAACATTGTTATCTATATCATGCCAACACCTTCCCTAGACTTGAAGTTATTTTTGCCTCAGAACTAGATCAGTGTTGTGGTTAGGAAGGAATATTATGCAGATTGCCTAGGTTTGAATCCTGGCTTACCAGATGACTTTGGACAAGTAGCTTAAACTCCTTAAGACTCAGTTAACTCATCTGCAAAACAGAATTAAAGAGTGTCAATTCATAGCATTGATATGAGGATTAACATGAAGAAATTAGGAGTGTCTGGCACACATCATTAATAAATTTTAGTTATTTTTAACAATAATTCATTGTTATTTTTATGCCATATGCCAATAAATTCCCAAAGACCTGGCAAGAAAAATGTTGAAACTATGTTTTACTGTGCCTAGCACATTTTTGTTGATGCATGTGTAATATATACACAAATGCACAAAAAATGCACAGAGATCCATATCCACATATACTTCTATATTTTCCATCCCTTAAAACAGGCATCTTACGAGAATATAATAAAGTCATACTCAAAGAAGACAGGTAGTTCTCATCTTCCAATGTGCTATTTGGCTAACAATCCATCATTGCATTCATCTGGCAGTGTTTCAAAACATATCCCAAGCCGCAGAAGACTACTGAGCCAGAGGAGCATTGAGTCATAATTAGCTCAAGATTAAAGTTCACCAAGGAATGGATTCAAATTCAATTTAACATAAAAAGGCTTTGGAGGGAGGGATCATTGTGTTGAGATATCAATGAAGCAAGCTTGCATTCTTGATTATTGGAAACTCCTTGATAAAGAATCTCCCTAGATCCTTAAATGCTTTGTGCAGCTGGGGTTTGAGGTCATACTTTTCACTCCACTTGGTGTGGGAAAGAGAGTTGGCACATGTTCATCTTGATCGACATGTAGCCCCAAAGCATTCTCAAAGAAAGAACAAAAGCATACATAATTGCCTTGCCAGAGAGGGTGGAGCCAAGATGGCCAAATAGGAACAGCTCCGGTCTCCAGCTCCCAGCCCCAGCGACACAGAAGACAGATGATTTCTGCATTTCTGCTTGAGGTACCGGTTTCATCTCACTAGGGAGTGCCTAACAGTGGGTGCAGGACAGTCGGTGAAGCACACTGTGCGCGAGCCGAAGCAGGGCGAGGCATTGCCTCACTCGGGAAGCGCAAGGGGTCAGGGAGTTCCCTTTCCTAGTCAAAGAAAGGGGAAACAGAGGGCACCTGGAATATCGGGTCAGTCCCACCCCAATACTGCGCTTTTCCAACGGGCCTGGAAAACAGCACACTAGGAGATTGTGTCCCGCACCTGGCTCAGAGGGTCCTGTGCCCATGGAGTCTCGCTGATTGCTAGCACAGCAGTTTGAGATCAAGCTGCAAGGCGGCAGCGAGGCTGGGGGAGGGGCGCCCGCCATTGCCCAGGCTTGTTTAGGTAAACAAAGCAGCCAGGAAGCTCGAACTGGGTGGAGCCCACCACAGCTCAAGGAGGCCTGCCTGCCTCTGTAGGCTCCACCTCTGGGGGCAGGGCACAGACAAACAAAAACTCAGCAAGAACCTCCATAGACTTAAAGGTCCCTGTCTGACTGACAGCTTTGAAGAGAGTAGTGGTTCTCCCAGCACGCAGCTGGAGATCTGAGAACGGACAGACTGCCTCCTAAAGTGGGTCCCTCACCCCTGAGCAGCCTAACTGGGAGGCACCCCCCAAGTAGGGACAGACTGACACCTCATTCAACCGGGTACTCCTCTGAGACAAAACTTTCAGACGAACTATCAGACAGCTGAATTTGTGGTCTCACGAAAATCCGCTGTTCTGCAGCCACCGCTGCTGACACCCAGCCAAACAGGGTCTGGAGTGCACCTCTAGTAAACTCTAACAGACCTGCAGCTGAGGGTCCTGTCTGGTAGAAGGAAAACTAACAAACAGAAAGGACATCCACACCAAAAACCCATCTGTACATCACCATCATCAAAGACAAAAAGTAGATAAAACCACAAAGATGGGGAAAAAACAGAGCAGAAAAACTGGAAACCCTAAAAAACAGAGCACCTCTCCTCCTCCAAAGGAACGCAGTTCCTCACCAGCAACGGAACAAAGCTGCATGGAGGATGACTTTGATGAGTTGAGAGAAGAAGGCTTCAGACGATCAAACTACTCTGAGCTACGAGAGGAAATTCAAAACAATAGCAAAGAATTTAAAAACTTTGAAAAAATATTAGAAGAATGGATAACTAGAATAACCAATGGAGAGAAGGGCTTAAAGGAGCTGATGGAGCTGAAAGCCAAGTTTCGAGAACTACGCGAAGATTGCAGAAGCCTCAGTAGCAGATGCGATCAACTGGAAGAAAGGGTATCGCTGATGGAAGATGAAATGAATGAAATGAAGAGAGAAGGGAAGTTTAGAGAAAAAAGAATAAAAAGAAATGAACAAAGCCTCCAAGAAATTTGGGACTATGTGAAAAGACCAAACCTACGTCTGATTGGTGTACCTGAAAATGATGGGGAGAATGGAACCAAGTTGGAAAACACTCTGCAAGATATTATCCAGGAGAACTTCCCCAATCTAGCAAGGCAGGCCAGCATTCAGATTCAGGAAATACAGAGAATGCCACAAAGATACTCCTCGAGAAGGGCAACTCCAAGACACATAATTGTCAGATTCACCAAAGTTGAAATGAAGGAAAACATGTTAAGGGCAGCCAGAGAGAAAGGTCGGGTTACCCACAAAGGGAAGCCCATCAGACTAACAGCTGATCTCTCAGCAGAAACTCTACAGGCCAGAAGAGAGTGGGGGCCGATATTCAACATTCTTAAAGAAAAGAATTTTCAACCCAGAATTTGCTATCCCGCCAAACTAAGCTTCATAAGTGAAGGAGAAATAAAATACTTTACAGACAAGCAAATGCTGAGTGATTTTGTCACCACCAGGCCTGCCCTAAAAGAGCTCCTGAAGGAAGCACTAAACATGGAAAGGAACAACCGGTACCAGCCACTGCAAAAACATGCCAAATTGTAAAGACCATCGAGGCTAGGAAGAAACAATAGCAACTAACGAGCAAAATAACCAACTAACATCATAATGACAGGATCAGATTCACACATAACAATATTAACGTTAAATGTAAATGGGCTAAATGCTCCAATCAAAAGACACAGACTGGCAAACTGGATAAGGAGTCAGGACCCATCAGTGTGCTGTATTCAGGAAACCCATCTCACGTGCAGAGACACACATAGACTCAAAATAAAGGGATGGAGGAAGATCTATCAAGCAACTGGAAAACAAAAAAAGGCAGGGGTTGCAATCCTAGTCTCTGATAAAATAGACTTTAAACCAACAAAGATCAAAAGAGACAAAGAAGGCCATTACATAATGGTAAAGGGATCAATTCAACAAGAAGAGCTAATTATCCTAAATATATATGCACCCAACACAGGAGCACCCAGATTCATAAAGCAAGTCCTCAGTGACCTACAAAGGGACTTAAACTCCCACACAATAATAATGGGAGATTTTAACACCCCACTGTCAGCATTAGACAGATCAACGAGACAGAAAGTTAACAAGGATATCCAGGAATTGAACTCAGCTCTACATAAAGTGGACCTAATAGACATCTACAGAACTCTCCACCCCAAGTCAACAGAATATACATTTTTTTCAGCACCACACCACACCTATTCCAAAATTG
Source organism: Hylobates moloch (assembly GCF_009828535.3). Taxonomy (NCBI): domain Eukaryota; kingdom Metazoa; phylum Chordata; class Mammalia; order Primates; family Hylobatidae; genus Hylobates; species Hylobates moloch. The sequence goes on along the minus strand of NW_026652276.1, from coordinate 176,242,468 downwards.
ACCACATAGTTGGAAGTAAAGCTCTCCTCAGCAAATGTAAAAGAACAGAAATTATAACAAACTGTCTCTCAGACCACAGTGCAATCAAACTAGAACTCAGGATTAAGAAACTCACCCAAAACCGCTCAACTACATGGAAACTGAACAACCTGCTCCTGAATGACTATTGGGTACATAATGAAATGAAGGCAGAAATAAAGATGTTCTTTGAAACCAACGAGAACAAAGACACAACATACCAGAATCTCTGGGACACATTCAAAGCAGTGTGTAGAGGGAAATTTATAGCACTAAATGCCCACAAGAGAAAGCAGGAAAGATCCAAAATTGACACCCTAACATCACAATTAAAAGAACTAGAAAAGCAAGAGCAAACACATTCAAAAGCTAGCAGAAGGCTAGAAATAACTAAAATCAGAGCAGAACTGAAGGAAATAGAGACACAAAAAACCCTTCAAAAAATTAATGAATCCAGGAGCTGGTTTTTTGAAAAGATCAACAAAATTGATGGACCGCTAGCAAGACTAATAAAGAAGAAAAGAGAGAAGAATCAAATAGATGCAATAAAAAATGAAAAAGGGGATATCACCACCGATCCCACAGAAATACAATCTACCATCAGAGAATACTACAAACACCTCTATGCAAATAAACTAGAAAATCTAGAAGAAATGGATAAATTCCTCAACAAATACACCCTCCCAAGACTAAACCAGGAAGAAGTTGAATCTCTGAATAGACCAATAACAGGTTCTGAAATTGTGGCAATAATCAATAGCTTACCAACCAAAAAGAGTCCAGGACCTGACGGATTCACAGCTGAATTCTACCAGAGGTACAAGGAGGAACTGGTACCATTCCTTCTGAAACTATTCCAATCGATAGAAAAAGAAGGAATCCTCCCTAACACATTTTATGAAGCCAGCATCGTCCTGATACCAAAACCTGGCAGAGACATAACCAAAAAAGAGAATTTCAGACCAATATCCTTGATGAACATTGATGCAAAAATCCTCAATAAAATACTGGCAAACCGAATCCAGCAGCACATCAAAAAGCTTATCCACCATGATCAAGTGGGCTTCATCCCTGGGATGCAAGGCTGGTTCAACACACGCAAATCAATAAATGTAATCCAGCATATAAACAGAACCAAAGACAAAAACCACATGATTATCTCAATAGATGCAGAAAAGGCCTTTGACAAAATTCAACAACCCTTCATGCTAAAAACTCTCAATAAATTAGGTATTGATGGGACGTATCTCAAAATAATAAGAGCTATCTATGACAAACCCACAGCCAATATCATACTGAATGGGCAAAAACTGGAAGCATTCCCTCTGAAAACTGGCACAAGACAGGGATGCCCTCTCTCACCGCTCCTTTTCAACATAGTGCTGGAAGTTCTGGCCAGAGCAATCAGGCAGGAGAAGGAAATAAAGGGTATTCAACTAGGAAAAGAGGAAGTCAAATTGTCCCTGTTTGCAGATGACATGATTGTATATCTAGAAAACCCCATTGTCTCAGCCCAAAATCTCCTTAAGCTGATTAGCAACTTCAGCAAAGTCTCAGGATACAAAATTAATGTACAAAAATCACAAGCATTCTTGTACACCAATAACAGACAAACAGAGAGCCAAATCATGAGTGAACTCCCATTCACAATTGCTTCAAAGAGAATAAAATACCTAGGAATCTAACTTACAAGGGATGTGAAGGACCTCTTCAAGGAGAACTACAAACCACTGCTCAATGAAATAAAAGAGGATACAAACAAATGGAAGAACATTCCATGCTCATGGGTTGGAAGAATCAATATCGTGAAAATGGCCATACTGCCCAAGGTCATTTATAGATTCAATGCCATCCCCATCAAGCTACCAATGACTTTCTTCACAGAATTGGAAAAAACTACTTTAAAGTTCATATGGAACCAAAAAAGAGCCCGCATCGCCAAGTCAATCCTAAGCCAAAAGAACAAAGCTGGAGGCATCACGCTACCTGACTTTAAACTATACTACAAGGCTACAGTAACCAAAACAGCATGGTACTGGTACCACAACAGAGACATAGATCAATGGAACAGAACAGAGCCCTCAGAAATGACGCCGCATAGCTACAACTATCTGATCTTTGACAAACCTGACAAAAACAAGAAATGGGGAAAGGATTCCCTATTTAATAAAAGGTGCTGGGAAAACTGGCTAGCCATATGTAGAAAGCTGAAACTGGATCCCTTCCTTACACCTTATACAAAAATTAATTCAAGATGGATTAAAGACTTATATGTTAGACCTAAAACCATTAAAATCCTACAAGAAAACCTAGGCAATACCATTCAGGACATAGGTGTGGGCAAGGACTTCATGTCTAAAACACCAAAAGCAATGGCAACAAAAGCCAAAATCGACAAATGGGATCTCATTAAACTAACGAGCATCTGCACAGCAAAAGAAACTATCATCAGAGTGAACAGGCAACCTACAGAATGAGAGAAAATTTTTGCAACCTACTCATCTGACAAAGGGCTAATATCCAGAATCTACAATGAACTCAAACAAATTTACAAGAAAAAAACAAACAACCCCATCAAAAAGTGGGCAGAAGACATGAACAGACACTTCTCAAAAGAAGACATTTATGCAGCCAAAAAACACATGAAGAAATGCTCATCATCACTGGCCATCAGAGAAATGCAAATCAAAACCACAGTGAGATACCATCTCACACCACTTAGAATGGCCATCATTAAAAAATCAGGAAACAACAGGTGCTGGAGAGGATGTGGAGAAACAGGAACACTTTTACACTGTTGGTGGGACTGTAAACTAGTTCAACCATTGTGGAAGTCAGTGTGGCGATTCCTCAGGGATCTCGAACTAGAAATACCATTTGACCCAGCCATCCCATTACTGGGTATATACCCAAAGGACTATAAATCATGCTGCTATAAAGACACATGCACACGTATGTTTATTGCGGCACTATTCACAATAGCAAAGAGTTGGAACCAACCCAAATGTCCAACAACGATAGACTGGATTAAGAAAATGTGGCACATATACACCATGGAATACTATGCAGCCATAAAAAATGATGAGTTCGTGTCCTTTGTAGGGACATGGATGAAACTGGAAAACATCATTCTCAGTAAACTATCACAAGGAGAAAAAACCAAACACCGCATGTTCTCACTCATAGGTGGGAATTGAACAATGAGAACTCATGGACACAGGAAGGGGAACATCACACTCCGGGGACTGTTGTGGGGTGGGGGGAGGGCGGAGGGACAGCATTAGGAGATACACCTAATGCGAAATGACGAGTTAATGGGTGCAGGAAATCAACATGGCACATGGATACATATGTAACAAACCTGCACATTGTGCACATGTACCCTAAAACCCTAAAGTATAATAAAAAAAAAAAAAAGAAAATAATCAGCTTAAAAAAAAATGATTAATAAAATGATTTAAAAAAAAAAAATTGCCTTGCCAGAAATGTTTCTCAACAATAAATTTCAGAAAGCAGTGCTATATCTAGGAAGAGAACATTTCAAATACAAGTTGAATGATAAACCCTACCGGTCAGGGACAGAAAGTCTTATCAAAGGTCTGACAAAAGCTTTATGTTGTCCAAAGTTTAACAAAAGCCTACACATAAAGATTTTTATCATAATGTTATACACACTTACACATATATATATACACACATCTCTATACACATATACCTGTATATGTGCATATACTGAGTATATGTGTATATATATAATATGTGTATATATATGCATATATATATAAATAAAATAGTGGAAAATGTTCCATATATCCCAATAATGGGTCAGTACATATGAAATGAATACGAATTATGTTCTTATGTAATACAGAAGACAAAAAGAAACCCATTAAGATAACTAGCGTAATGCAAATCTGTGTGCTTCCATATCATTTTAACTATAACCAAAGTGTAGGTTGAGGAGGAAGTTAAACCATAAATTAAATAATTGTTTAGAATTAAATTCCTCCCAAATTTTTGCATCATCCCACTCTTGCATTAGGATAGACAATAAGAGTTGATTATTAAAATGGTAATACTCTTAATGTTTTATAATTGAAATTTATGATGCCCAAGAGCTTAAACAAATGTTAAAGTCACCCTCAGACTTTACTTATAATACTCCAGGATTATTCCTCTGCAGCTAAGAATAAATATTTGAAGAAATAGGAAGTTTGGCACAGAGATTAGGCATAAATGAATATAATGGTACTAAAATGACAGAGATGCGGATTTAGAAAAGCTTGCAACCATAAAAGATCAAAAATCTTTAAATTCCAGTTCTATCTTCACATGGGCCTTCTCAATAATGTTCATTCGACTGAAAAAATTCAGAAGCTGGAAGAATAAAAGACCAATTTGCCAATGTAGTTTTCTAACATTCCTTAAAAGAAGAGGGACAAAGTTTTAAAGTATTAAGTGAACTTGTTTTAATCACTGATGGGAACAAGAGAACTGCATGGCCAAATCTAGTTTTGAAAAATTGGAACAAAAACGTGTTTTAGGTTATTTTCATCAGATGTGAGGTTTTACTTGAATTTGCTCTTTGTTTTTACATGTTATAGCTCAGATGTCTGTGGTAGGTTCCATTCTCCAATTTGATACATATATATATATATCCCATATATTGCATCTGTAGTAATAATTTAGTGCCAGGAATTGCTTTAGGCTTTTCAGGAATTAACTGTTCAAATGGCGTGCCCTTGGAAAATTACAAATCAGAGCATGGGCACTAACTGAATCAGTGTAATTGCCCTCTATTTGGTGTGAGTTTGTGTGTTGAAAAAATATATAATCCTAACAAAAGTAGATGAATCGGGGACTAATAGAGGCACAATAAGGGAGATCAGACTCTCTTTGCAAGGTCAATTAGAGACTGCTTGTGCAATTTCCCTCCTGTCTAATGGCCTTAATATGACCACATATTCTTATTATTGCTAGAAAGTTATTGAACATATGTAATCTGTGTATCTGCCTTTGTGGGTCCTTTCAATATTTCTGTTCAAGGCAGCTGCACTTGAAGCTTAAGGGTTTGCAGCTGTTGGAAGCTATATCAGGAACGTGAGGGTTTGGCACTCATTTTCATAGTTCCTACTGTGTAGAAGTTTGGCAAGAACTGTGGAAAGGGTATGGTGACTTAAAGAATGTTTGTAAAACTTTCCCCCATCATTGTGGTTCTGAGCACATGAAGTATGGAGTTGAAGAATATAAGGTGGTTATTTTGATTGGGGCATTTGGGTTCCATTTATACAATTAACCATAAGGGCAAAACATTCTGAGATTCTGCTTAAATTTCGTTTTTTCCTTGATAAGTACAGTAAGAAGAATTCTGTGAAGTAGAGCTAAATGGTGTTTCATTTTCTCAATTCCAAAAACAATTTTCAAAGCTTTAACATGATCATTCATACATATAGCATCTTTAAGGAACATATTAATGGTGATAATCCTAAAAAAATTTCAAGCTCATAAAACCATTTTATTCACATACTGGGGAAAAATTATAATCCTCAAATCATCACATAGAAGATTTGAAGTCACTTTAGAAAAAAACCAGTCATGGAGGATTAAAAAACATCACTTTAGAAAGAAAATGTAATGAATTTTTAGCTTTGCCCAAAAAGGATATTTTGTAAAATTACCATACTGTGACATAGTGATATTTATGATGAGATTATTTAACTCCTATAAAGAAAAAGAAATAGCTAATATATTTTTACAATTTCTGAACATGAAATTATTATAAACTATGAATCTCAATGCTCTTAAGAGGAAATTTGAGAAGGTGACATTTTCCTGGGTAGATTTTAAAATAATATGTTAGAATAGATTAATAATTCAAAGATATCTCTATTTCTTGATTGATTATAGCATGTAATTAAAAGATATTTTTCAACTCTACTAAGTTTGAATTTAGTTTAGCCATAGAATCATACTAAATTCAGAATGAATTTATCTAGATGGATATAGATATAAATATTTTGGGAATATTTGTGTCAGGTTAACTATGCTATTAATAAATTTGTAATTGTTTCAACATTTCTGATGAAAATGGCCCATCAAAAGCCTTGGCGCAGTGGCTTACGCCTGTAATCCCAGCACTTTGGGAGGCCGAGGCAGGAGGATCACCTGAGATCAGGAGTTCAAGACCAGCCTGGCCAACATGATGAAACCCCATCTCTACTAAAAATACAAAAAATTAGCTGGGAGTGGTGGTATACGCCTGTAATCCCAGCTACTCAGGATGCTGGGGCAGGAGAATCTCTTGAACCCAGGAGGTGGAGGTTGCAGTGAGCCGAGATCGCACCACTGCACTCCGGCCTGGGCAATAAGAGTGAAACTCCATCTCGGAAAAAAAAAAAAAATGCATCAAAATAACTATATGTCCATCAAATACATCAAAGTATGCATATATGCTTTTTAATATATATACTCTGAGGCATTTATTTACATATTTGATATATTTATATTTTTGGAGAAAATATTTACATTTCTCACTGAATTTATAATGATGCATAAAAACAAATTAGTAATTAGTAATAATCCTCCATAAAAATATTTGGTATGTGAAAGAGAAATTACAATTCTTCCGATAGGCTTAATCTTGGTGATGGTTATATTTCCATGTACAAAGCAAAATAAAGAAAAACAGATAAATGGATTCCTCAAAATTAGCTTTTCAAGCATATCAGTGGAATAATTTAACAAGTAAAGTTTCTGCTACATTTCACGTAGACATGATTTGCCACAACATCAACCATATGGTATGCACATACTCTGTTCTCCCTTGTTCAGGCTGTTAGCATAAGAATGTATCCAACTAAGAAATTCATCTAGTACCACTTATTAAGCATTTCTTATGTGTGAAATATTAGAGATTTAAATATTGTTTCCAAGTCGTTCTCTGTATGTCTGTTTTATCAATCTTCAAAGAATATTTCAGAGTAAGATTAGGTTTTCCACCTTTTAGAAAATACCATTAAACTCCAAGTCATTAACTTTTTCTAAATTAAAAAATAAATCACAAGCAAGTTGTCAACATTCTGATTCTTACACTAGTTCATAAATCTAGTGGCCTGAAACCTAGGAGTCATTATTTCTCCTTTATTCTTTTCTATCTCACATTCATTCCATCAGCAGGTCCTGTGGCTAATACTTTTTGAATAGTTCTTGATTCCCTTTTTGTCTCTATTTCTGCCCTGACAGTATCTATCTAAGCCTTCAGCCTTCGTCATCTCAAACCTGGATGACTGAAATAGCCTCTTTATTATCACATTCACTGTAGTTGTCCTTTAATGTAGTCTCCACACTGCTTTCTGCTAAAGTGATTTTTAAAGCTGCAAATCCAGTCATGTTAGCTACATACCCCAGGATGTTCCCCCTTTCAGACTTTGAAATCAGCACTATGACTGCAGAGACCACCTTTTTTAACTAAAAACTTCTGGTGCTGCTTTTAGGAGTTTATGCCCCTCACGCTTTAGAATCTTTACCCACCCTGCCTTCTCACCTCCAAACCAATTACTTTCTACTCATTCTTCACATGTCATCTCAACTCAGTGTTGCCTTTCCTAAATTATCAAGTCAGATTCATTTGTTCCTTGTCACTATTTTTTTTTTTTTTGACAGTTTCGCCCTTGTTGCCCAGGCTGGAGTACAATGGCACGATCTTGGCTCACCGCAAACTTCGCCTCCTGGATTCAAGTGATTCTCCTGCCTCAGCCTCCTGAATAACTGGGATTACAGGCATGCACCACCATGCCTGGTTAATTTGGTATTTTTAGTAGAGATGGGGTTTCTCCATGTTGGTCAGGCTGATCTCGAACTCCCGACCTCAGGTGATCTGCCTCCCTTGGCCTCCCAAAGTGCTGGGATTACAGGTGTGAGCCACCACGCTTGCCACTATAGAAGCTTTTTACTTTACTATTAAAGGTTACAATCATATTTTTGTGATTGTTTAACATCTACACGATGAAGGCCATGAACACAAGAACCTCTATGTTCAAATGAATTAAATGAAAATTGAAGAAATTAAAAATAATTCAGAAGGGATATAGGCCTTCTAATTATATTTTTCAAGTAAATGAACATTTCAGGGAAAATAAGAGATCTACAAATGCAGGAGTAAAGAGAACCTTATACTCACATGTGCATGTGTGTGTGTGCGTACAAATTTTTCAATAGATTTGCTTCAGTTGTAAATTTTCCACATCTCTTGAACAAACACACTATTTGCTATGGTTGGCAATTATGTGTATAAATAATTAGTTGCTAATATTATTCTTAAAATTGAGGAATAAACATTGAGCTATGAGAATGCAAAGGAAGAAAATAATAATTCTACCTGTAGACAGTGGGTAAGGAATTACAGAGATGAGGGATTTTGTGTCAGGCCTTGAATGGTGACAAAAATTTCAGCAAGCACATGAATGGCAAAGAACACTATAGGCAGTGCAAACTATGTGAGCAAAATTCTGGCCTCCTGATTGTGCTCGATGTATTTTTGAAATTTTAAGCAGTTACTTATGAGTGAATAATACAAATAACGAGTATTTAATGAGCATTTACCAAGCATGCTTTGAAATGTACACTTTCATTTAATTCTCACAAGCATATCATATAGGCACTACTGTTACCACTAAAATTCATAGACCAGAGTGTTCCAGATGCTCAAATTAAGAATTAGAGCATTTTAGTAAATTTTGCATGAATGAATAGCAAAGGAATACATATATCTGAACTCAGATGCCCACAAACTTGACCATCAGATTATAATTACTCTTGAGGAGTAGAGGCAGAAAGGGGTGAAACTGGAATTATAAATGGTAGTTGAATTGTGAGTGTATTGGATTCCATGTACAGGAGTTTAAACTTTGTCCTGTTGGCAACTGAAAACACTGGAATTTCTACTCATAGGGTGATTATAATCCAACATAATTTTTAGAAATATTTGTAGGGTGGACCATATGGAAAATTAATGAATGCAAATTGATTAAATTGTCTATGACTGCATTAAATTGCATATAACAGAGCTAGGCAGCTAGAAAACTTAAAGGTAATTTAATTCAACCAGTTTCTAAAACTAAATACTGAGTGATTATGGAATCCTACTTCAAATTCTGCCAAATGCTGACTCTCTAAGGGAAATGTGTCTGGTGAGGATAAACTGGCTTTGAGAAATAGCTGAGGTTCTATGAGACAGCCAAGTGGAGATGTCAATATAAAATTAGCAATATGGATGGGGAGAGGAGGTCTAACTCATGATACAAATAGAAAAATTGTGGCTGGGCGCAGGGGCTCATTCCTGTAGTCTCAGCACCTTGGAAGGCTGATGGGAGAGGAGAGGATCACTCGAGCTCAGGAGTTTAAAACAAGCCTGAGGAACATAATAAGACTTCATTTCTATGAAAAACAAAACAAAACAAACAAAAACAGTCACGTGTGGTGGCATGCACCTGCATTCCTAGCTACTCAGGAGACTGAGATGGGAAGATCACTTGATCCCAGGAGATTGAGGCTTTGACGTGAGCTATTATCACGCCACTGCACTCCAGTCTGGGCAATTGAGTGACACGTTGTCTCAGGGAAAAAAAAAAAAAAAAGAAAATTTGTAATATTCATATAGACATTATTTAAAGAAAGAAGTAATCTGACTTTACAAAAATACATTAATACTTATGCAAAATATTTATTATATCAGAATACGGTTATTCCTGGCACTGCAATTTGTTCAAATGGAAACGTTTGTCCATATACTCAGTACGGATTTTTGACAATACTTTCAATATTATGAAGATAAACATTAGTGTTTCCAGCTAATGTTGCATAACAAGTAAGGGCCAGATTTACTCTTCCACTTAAACAAACAGAAAAACAAACACAAAGTACACACACAAAAAATGGTTGACAGGCATTAAACAGAAGGTAGAGCAGAACTGTGATCTCTCAGAGAAGAGCAATTAAGAAGGTGAGCCCTACAATTGCACCAACGTGTTGCTTGGGAACGGTATCCAGAGTGCAGTGCAGAGAAGGAGAGAAGACCCAAGAATTGAACAAAATTTTTACTGAGTTGAGGATATAGAACTAAGTTCCGAAAGGCCAATGCAGCTAGACTTTGATGGTTAGAGTCACGGAAAAGAGAGAGATGCACATTTGCTGGTTAGAGTCACGGACAAGAGAGAGATGCACAGGGCAAGAAAGAGGCCTCTGTCTGTTTGTAGTGTGCTCTGTCCTCAAGTCTTTGGCTGATCACTGATCTACTCAGGCGTGAGAGTAGACTACAAAAGGAAAGAGAAAGAACTATTTTAAAAAGGAATAGGCAGAAAAATATCTGGAGCTCAAGGATTACAGTTCATGTTTCCATTATCTAGAGTGGGAAGCCTTCTTAGCACATGCAGCATTAAGTAGAATCCTTAGATTTACTCAAAATTCAAAACATCACTTTGAGAAATATGGTTAGGGAAACAATAAAGCAAGGCAAACACTGAAATAAAATATTTTGAAAACACATACTGGAAAAACACTTTTATCCAGAATACGTAAAGAACATCTACAACACATTAATAATAATACTATTTAAACAGTGTCTAAAATATTTAAATAGACACTATACCAAAGAATATACAGGTACACCTCAAAAATATGGAGAGTTCAGTTCCAAACCACTGCAATAGAGCAAATATCTCAATAAAGCAACTCACAGGAGCTTTTTGTTTTCCCAGGGCATATAAAAGTTATGTTTATACTATACTGTATATTAAGTGTGCAATAGCATTATGTCCAAAAAAAGAACATACTTTAATTTGAAAATACTGTATTATTTAAAAATGCTAGCAATCATTTGAGCCTTAAGTGAGTCATAATCTTTTTGTTGGTAGGAGGTCTTGCCTCGATGTTGACAGCTACTGACTCATTAAGGTGGTGGTCGCTAAAGATTGAGATGGCTGGAGAAGTTGCTGAAAATAAGAAAACGATAAAATTTGCCACATTGATTGGCTCTTTCATTCACAAAAAATTTCTCTGTGCCGTGCAAAGCTGTTTGATAGCATTTTACACACAGTAGAACTTCTTTGAAAATTGGAGTCAATCCTTTCAAATCCTGCCACTGCTTTAGCAACTAAGTATATGTAATATTCTAAATCCTTTGTCATTTTTACAATGATCACAGCATTGTCACCAGGAGTAGATTTATACTCAAGAAACCACTTTCTTATACACCCATAAGAAGCAACTCCTTATCCATTGGAATTTTAACATGAGATTGCAATAATTTAGACACAACTTCAGGCTCTACTTCTAATTCTAGTTCTCTTGTTATTTGCACCACATATGCCATGACTTGCTCCACGGAAGCCTTCAACACTTCAAAGTGATCCATGAGGGTTGGCATCAATTTCTTCCATACTCCAGCTAATAATATTTTAACCTCCTCCCATGAACTACAAATGTTCTTAATGACATGTAAAATGGTGAATCCTTTCTAAGCCAGGCATCGACATTTCTCCAGCTATTAAAGTCCTAGGCATCTTCTTCCATTAGACAGTTGTTTCATCTGCATTGAAAATCTGTTGTTTATTGTAGTTACCTTTGTCAGTGATCTTAGCTAGACATGGATAACTTGCTGCAGCTTTTACATCAGCACTTGCTGCTTCACTTTACACTTGTAAGTTACGGAGATGGCATCTTTTCTGAAATCTCATAAACCAACCTCTACTAGCTTTAAACATTTCTTCTTCAGCCTCCTCATCTCTCTCAGCCTTTATAGAATTGAAGAGAGTTAGGGCCTTGCTCTGGATTAGGATTTGGTTTAAGGAATGTTGTTGCTGGTTTGATCTTCTATCCAGACCACGAAAAATGTCTCTTTATTAGCAATTAGTCTGTTTTGCTTTCTTATCATTTGTGTATTCTCTAGAGTAGCACTTTTAATTTCCTTCCGGAACTTTTAATTTGCATTCACAACTTGGCTAACTGCTTGGTGCAAGAGGCCTTGCTTTTGGCCTACCTTGGTGTTTTAAATTATTTATAGCTTTTTATTTAAAGTGAAAGATGTGTGACTCTTCCACTTGAACACTTAGAGGCCATCGTCAGGCTATTCATTGGCCTAATATCAATACTGTTGTGTCTCAGGGAATAAGGAGGTCTGAGGAAAGGGACAGACATGGATAAATGGCCGGTCGGTGGAGCAGTCAGAATACACCAACATTTATCTATTAACTTTGCTGTCTTATATGGGCATAGTTTGTGATGTCCCAAAACAACTACAATAGTAACATCAAAGATTACTGATCACAGATCAACATAACAACTATAATAATAGGGAAAAACTTTAAAATAATTCAAGAATTACCAAAGTGTGACACAGAGACATGAAGTGAGAACATGGTGATGGGAAAATGGTGCCAAACATTGCTTAATGCAGGGTTGCCAGAAACCTTTGGTTTGTAGAAAAGGCAATTATCTGCCACTTGCATAAAGAACAATAAAAGGAATAATTCCCATATAGCAATGGCAAATGAGCATATGAAAAGAAGCTCACCATCATTACTCATGAGAGAAATAAAAATGAAAACAAAATGAGCTACTAATACACTATGGATAACACTAAAATGCTAATAACACCAAGTGTTTATGAAGATGTGAAATTTACCTGTATTATTTGTGAAAATACAAAATTGTATAACTGCTTTGGAAAACAATTCAGCAGTTTTCCCATAAAGGTAAACACAGATTTCCTCATACCCAGGGAATCTCAGTGCTAGATATTTATCCAAAAGAAATGAAAACATGCATTTCCATAAAGACTTGTACTCAACTTTATTCTTAATAAACAAAAAAAGGCAGCTTTATTCTTAGTAGGAAGTAACTGAAAAACAAAACAAATTTCCATCAACTGATGAATAAACAAATTATGATATATTCATGAAATGAGGCACTACTTAGCAATAATAAAAACAGCTTACATGCAACAAGAATGATTCTTCAAAGCTTTTTTTTTTGTGACGAGACAGAGTCTCATTCTGTTGCCAGGCTGGAGTGCAATGGCGCGATCTCAGCTCATTGCAACCTCTGCCTCCCGGGTCCAAGTAATTCTCCTGCCTCAGCCTCCTGAGCAGCTGGAACTACAGGTGTGTGCCACCACGCCCGGCTAATTTTTGTATTTTTAGTAGAGACAGGGTTTCACCATGTTGGCCAGGATGGTCTCGATCTCTTGACCTCGTGATCCACCCACCTCGGCCTCCCAAAGTGCTGGAATTACAGGCGTGAGCCACCGTGCCCAGCTCTTCAAAGCTTTTTTTTTTAGTAAAAGAAGCCAGCTACAACAGAATATTCTCTATGATCCCATTCTTATGACGTTCTAGAAAATGCAAAGTTTTAGATTCATACAGCAGATGAGTGGCAAGCAGTAGCCAGAGATGAGATGAGGAAAGCGACTGCAAAAGGTATAAGGCAACTTTCAGAGTGATAGACATATTCCAGGACATGATTGTATTGGTGCATAGATGATCATCTAAACCCAACAAAACTCATTAAATCGTACATTTGAAGTTGGTAAATTTTATTATATGTTTAAAACATTAATGCCAGTGTTGATCAGTAGAAGCGGGTGAGTGGGGGGACAGGGAATGTATGGGGACTCTGCATTTTCTGCTCAATTTTACTGTGAACCTAAAAGTACTCCAAAAAATGTCTCTTTTAAAAAAGTCAATAAAAAATGCTGCTGAATATTAAATTTCACTTATCAAAAAACTTGTGGCTTTGCTAAAATCTTAATACCTTAATATTACAAAGGAAATAGATAAATAACATTTATAGGATTTTTAATTAATTAAGCATTGTTTAAGTAGAAATAATATATGTGAGAAAATACTAAATATTTGTTAATATGTAGCCAAAGTTAAGATTAGTTTTCCCTCAGTAGATTACAATATGTGAACTCTGTTAGCATTAGCTAACATTTCTGTTTACCTCTTTGGTTTAGGAAATTATTTTTGTAAAAATTATTATTTAGTATTTCTGAAGGTATGTTCTAAAGTTTATAATTGATTTTTTTTCAGAAGAGAAACAAATCATTAAAACATAAGAAGGAATATAGTAGTTATAGAGTTGGGTAAAAGCCAGTCCCCTAAAGTACATACTGTATGTTTCCATTTACATGAATTTCAAGAAAAGGACAAAATATAGTGATAAAAGTCAGAATCTCGGTTCTATTTGTGGGGCTAGTGTCTGGAGACTGGCATGAAAGAATCTCTGGAGCTTCCATAAATGTTCTGTATTTTGGCCAGGTGCAGTGGCTCACGCCTGTAATCCCAGCACTTGGGAGGCCAAGGGAGGCTGATCATGAGGTCAGGAGTTTGAGACCAGCCTGGCCAACATGGTGAAACCCCATCTCTACTAAAAATACAAAAAGTTAGCCGGGCGTGGTAGCAGGTGCCTGTGATCCCAGCTACTCAGGAGACTGAGGCAGGAGAATCGCTTGAACCCGGGTGGCGGAGGTTGAAGTGAGCCAGCACTGCCTCACTGCACTCCAGCCCGGGCAACGGAGTGAGACTCCGTCTCAAAAAAAAAAGTTCTACTTTTTATTTCAGTAGTGGTTACTTGGATATGTGTGTGTGTACATGTGTGAGTTTCAAGTTGTGTAATTCATCAAGTTGTATAAGAATTGTTCACTTAGTCCATGTATTTTGTACTTAATTTTTGAAGCACTTTTTTTCTGTATGGGAGTTACATGATCTATTCATTTTTTTGTCTGAAAATCTATTAATTGCCCCTGGCTTCCTGTTCTTCATTTCTTCCCTTGGTAATACACTTCCACGTACGTTATGGGTTCAACTCTGCCATCTTTTTTCCTCCCTCCACTCCTTTCATCTTTCTTTCCTCTCTCCTATCTTTTCCTTAACAAATATTTTGGAAAACCTACAATATCCTCAAATATGGTAGGTACTAGGGATTCAAATGAATTGCTGAAATGGGTATTGTCCTGCTGTCATGGAGATTAAATTCTAGGAAAAGAGACTTAATAGTTTTCAGAAAACTCAAATAAATTGAGAAATGATAAATTGTGCTAAAGATAATATCGGGTTGTGAGCAAGGCAATAAGTTCACAGATGGTTTTCCTGAATAAGTGAGCATAGGTGGATGAAGAGGGGAGGAAGACACTGGCTGCATAGCACACATGTGGACAGACACTGTGACCAGAGGAAAACGTCAATATAAAAGAATAATGTTCCCCCACTTCAACTGGCTTCACCAAAACAGTACTCTCTCTGTTTATCTATGGCCTCCATATAAATTATTCCACCTGTATATTTTTCAAACCTAATCTTAACTGATAAGTGTATTAAACCTTATTGTTAGCTTGTCTTAGAATAAGTTATAGGTCTTTTTTCCACTTTTTCAATATAATCTCTAGACTTTCTCATATATATCTATGACTTCAATGAGTAAGTCTTCAAAGATTTGTCCCAATTCTAACTCTAGCCCAGATTTTCCCTTTGCGCTCCAGATTTATATATCTATCTACCTTCTTGATGTCTCCAGGGTATATAAATATATCCGAATTGGAAAAAACATCCTCTCTACTCCAAATTCCCCCAAATTGACCTATTTACTAGTGTTCCTATTTTGGTATCACGTCTGTTCTGACACAAAGCCAGAAACCTAAAATTTAACCTGGACATCTCTTTATTCTTTATGTTCCACATCAATATATTTCCACGACCTTTCAGATAACCTCTATTGTTTAGATTGATTAAATGTTTCTCATACCAATTCATATTTCTTATTTGTATTTTCATTATCTTTGTTCATTCTACATCTCCTCCTTTATTGTGCCCCAACACACTTCCCAATAACTTCTCATGGTGCCTGATACATGATAGGGCCTGGATATGTACTTTGCAGAGGCTAGGGAACGGGATAGTCGTTTCCTTTTAATCATATATAAAGCAGAAAATTTTCACTGAAAACATAGTACATTTATAATATTTCTAATTGAATAAAAGTTTTATATGTTTAGTAAGTTCATTTTTATTAAAACTGATTTATTTATGCAATTTGACATGCATTCTGTGGAAATGATAGGCCAATGACCCAAATTACATCTGCACAGATATTTTTACTGGGGTAATTGCATTCCATATTTTCTTGTCTGTGAAGATGTGTTTACTAGTAAAAATGGATATATTCATCTTTGTTTCTCATTTACCTTGTTTAAAAATATAATGTCTGCTATATACCACATTAACTTCTAAATTTATAATTCTTAGCAAGCATCATTAATGCTGCTTAAACCAAAGAATGATCAGAGCACAACTGTCTCAACAAACATCGAAATCCTTAAATACTATATGGTTGCTATTTTATTTCCATAACTTGTATTTCTCAATTGTCTTTATCTCTCATTTATTATTTCCAAAGGTTCTTCATGTAACCTTTGAAACATAGTTAACATGATTGGTCCTGACACTTGGTGTCCTTGAAGAGTTGCTTCTGATTGCAAAGTGTAAAAGTAAGGTGAGTTGTGTATATTTTGTGATTCTCCTTGAAGATTAGATTATTTTCAAGACACACTATTAATAGTATAAACACAAAGTTATATAAACTTAGGGAAACACACATGCATGCAGATGTACACATGCATACACACACACACACACACACACACACTCCCTAAAATAACACACTAGAACATATTTTTGAGATATGCATCAGAAGCTTGTAGAGGGCAAAAATTCATTCATTGTGCTTATATAAAGTCAATGCCGACATTTCTAATGATTTACGTGGCTCTCAGTACTCCTTCCCGTCTTTTCCATCATAACACCCTTTTCCTCTTTTACAGATGGACTTGATGTTTGCTTGGTTTCCTCCAAGGATGTCATACCTTATGTAAGCCTTTGAAAAACATTAACTACAATTTGTCTTTACCAAATATTACATTAGAATTTGAGGGCTTTTTGATCTTTAACTCATCATGATAACTTTTGCCTCCATATTCCAGAAAACGTAAACAGTATTTTGAAAATTTGACCATCCATATGGCAAAGGATTCATAACCAGAATATATAAGGAGCTTAAAACATTCAATAGGAAAAAAATCAAATAATCAAATTAAAAAATGGATAAATGTCTGAATAGATATTTTTCAAAAGAAGATATAAAAATGGTAAACGTGTATATGAAAAAGTACTCAACATTATTGATCATCAGAGAAACGAAAATCAAAACTAAAACAGGATATCATCTCACTCTAGTTAAAATGGCTATCCGAAAAGCAGATAATAAAAAATGTCAGCAAGGATGTGGAGTAAAGGGAACCCTTGTACGCTGTTGGTGGGAATGTAAATTAGTACAGCCACTATGGAGTACAATATTATGGAGGTTCCTCAAAAAACTAAAAATAGGACTACTGTATGATCCAACAATCCCACTGCGAGGTATATACCTGAAAGAAAGGAAATCAGTATATCAAAGGGATATCTGCATTCCCATGTTTGTTGCAGCACTATTCATAATAGCTAAGGTTTGGAATCAACCTAATTGCTCATCAGCAGATGAATGGATAGAGAAAATGTAGTATATATACACAATGTACTATGCAGCCATAAAAAAAAAAAGGTGAGATCCTGTCATTTGCAACAACATGGATGGAACTGGAGGGCCTTTTGTTAAGTGAAATAAACCAGGCACAGAAAGACAAACTTTGCATGTTTTTACTCACTTGTAGGAGCTAAAAATTAAAACAATTGAGATAAAGAGTTAAAGAGGTGAATGACAGTTACCAGAGGCTGGAAAGGTTAGTGGAAAGTGGGAGAAGTGGGGATGGTTAATTGGTACACAAATATAGTTAGATAATATGAATAAGATCTTGTATTTAATAGCACAACAGGGTGATTATGGTCAAATATAGTTTATGATACTTTTAAAAATAACAAAAAGAGTATAATTGGAATGTTTATATCACAAAGAGAGGATAAATGTTTGAGGTCATAGATACCCCATTTACCTTGATGTGATTATTATACATTGTATGTTGGTATCAAAATATCTCATGTACCCCATAAGTATAGGCACCTAATATATACCCATAAAAATAAAAATAAAAATAAAATAAAAATGAAAATTTGTCCAAATTTTTAAAGTAGAACTATTTCTAAAATGAAGCAATAAACTATTTGCCCATATAGTCAGTATAGTGAGGGCCAAGACTGAACATGAGCTGTGAGGCATCTTAAGGGCAGTGGAATGTCTCAGGTACTTCATTAAGTAACATGGATATAGTGTAGGGGAAAAGAAAGATACAGTTTCTTAACAATATACTGTTGTATTCTAAAAAATTCCAAGACTATCAGAAAGTAAGTAGATTGGAGTTAGATGGCCACATCAGTTATTAATCATTCATTACATCCACAACTATTTATTGAGATCAAATAAAGAAACTGATCTGTCATGTAT
Organism: Hylobates moloch; assembly: GCF_009828535.3. Lineage (NCBI taxonomy): Eukaryota > Metazoa > Chordata > Mammalia > Primates > Hylobatidae > Hylobates > Hylobates moloch. The sequence goes on along the minus strand of NW_026652276.1, from coordinate 176,223,964 downwards.
GAAAAGGTATGAATAAGAATGTTTGGATTGGCAAAGATAAGTATCAAATTAATCTATACTAACTATTTACAGCCACCCCTTGGTATCCATGAGGGATTGGTTCAGGACTTCCAAGAATAACAAAGTCCACAGAAGCTCAAGTCACAGATATAAAATGGCATAACATTTGCATGCAACTTATGCACATTCTCCAATATATTTTAAATAATCACTACTTATAATACCCAATATAATGTAAATGTTATGTAAATAGTTTTTACATCATATTGTTTAGAAAATAATGACAAGAAAAATGTCTGTACAAGTTCAGTGCAGACACAACCATCCAATTTTTTGGTCCCTAAGTATTTTTGATTCATGATTGGTTGAATCCATGGATGCAGAACCCATAGATAGGGAGGGCTACTGTACTCTCTCTATATATTTTATATATTCATATATACATAAATATGTATACCCATACACACACATCTTCCTTTCTCTTTTATTATAATAGAGGTGGTTTGAAATTGGGTTATTAATTTTAATGTTTCTCAGAATATACTGAAATTAAAAAAGAATGTGATTCAGAAATAACAAATTTTAACATAAGGGACTCTGCTCTATGAAATAAATTATTTCAGGGTATACTTTCCAGATGCACCATCTATTTTTGTGATCATAAATATCATATTTTATATAGCAGATATAAAGGTTCAGATGGGTAAAGCATAGTTCAATGTCTATGAGTAAGTTAATACAAAATATGAAGAAAAAGTGTTTCATTTTCTTTGTCATATTACAATAGGCACAGACATGCCATGCTATTTACAGAATCTGAAATCAAACTCTCAAATTTTCCTTTTATTCCATAGTATATTTTGGGGGGAGGATAAGGAAGCATTGGATAATCACAACGTTAAAATATGGTAAAACATGGAATCTAACATAAAAAGTAATTTTGTCCATGAGCTTTTAGGTTTACATTTTTTGTCGATTTTATCTTCTTTTTAAACTGTATGTTACATTACAAATACTGAAATTGCATCATTAAATCACATTTTTTCTTCCTTTATATGTCAGTTACCTATTGAGAACAGATGTTACCTCTACACATTAATGCTTACTCTGAAGTCATATACTGTAAGCTTAATGTACTGAAAAAAGAAAGAAATAAAAATGTCATCATATTTTAGCTGAAAATAAAGTTTCATCAAAATGATATTATAAACATGTAAAATTAAAGCAAAAAATAAAATGACCTAATAACACATCTACAGATTTCTTGGACATTAAGAGATATACTAAAAAGTATTGACAATGTATTTCCCTCAGTATGAAATCTCTGCTTATTATCTGCTTGATCTACACAGTTAAGACAACTCAGACCAAATTTCTGTTCAACTCAAGTGATGTTAGTTTTTAAAGTGGTAAAATGGCTCTGCATTTACTCTTAATAAAAAAAGTCTTATTTTCTTTTTTATACAACAGATACGGTGTTTTCAAATAAATTTTACTAGTAATTGTAAGATGGTATGAATCTGTATTATTTTTACCCATTCAGTTTTTACTTCCCCTTCCATTTCTTTTCCTATGCCCCCATTCCCTTAAGTTGCAAGCATTTTGAATAGCTTATTTTAGGAGAATTTTCAAAAGAAAAAATATGTAGTTAAATAACAGTAAATAAGTGCTCTACTTTATGTTAAGTCATATGCACAATGGGTTTTATTCTGCCAAACACAGTTAGAGAAAAAAATAGTACTGCAGAAATTTTTCTGCCTTTGGGGTGGAGGAAAGTACCTATTTTGTCAATTATTTCACTTTTTTTTCATGATGGTCCGAGAAAGAATTTAATGCTTTTTTTAGATGTGAATTACAAATGTCATATTTTCTGAGTCCATGTGTTATGCATGCCCCACATGCAGAATAGTTGTATAATTGGTGTTTTTAGGAACATGGAAGAGATAAGTATACTTAAGTCACTAAATTCGGGTCATTTCTGCAAAAATGATATGAAAATATGGTATCATTCTTCATACTATAATAGATTTTATTCGCCCAACTAAGTCATAAAATCAGTTTTTCTCCTATTTCAACTTCTTCAGAATGGAATACAGCATCTGCATACCAGACCTTCATGACTGGCTGAGAACACAGATTATTTCCAGTTAAGATTCTCTGGGAAATTAAGTATACAGAATGGAATTCTCTAAATCAGAATGTTCATAATATGAGAGCAAAAACTGCTTTGACCAGAAACCAAGTCTCTAGTGTTTCACAAGTTTAGTTTAACAAAAACAAAACTGCTTTTGAAATCCTGAGCTCTGCTCAATTTCTCAGCTGTTTTCTAGCATACTATGATTTCATTCATTCAATAAACTAGAAATGAAGGCCATATTAAAGTACAGATATACCTTTCCTCTCACCAAAATAATGTTCCTCCTCTAAGCCTTGGATTATCACTGTGAGTTTGTATTACTTACAATAATACATCTATAACATATTATAGACTCACTGAGTCTTTAGTTATGTAGGAAAAATTCATCATCAACACAGGAAATACACAAACACATAATTGTATCCTTTAGTAAAATATCAACTGCACAGAGAAAGAAGAAACTGCACAGAGAAAGAAATTTAGACCTTTCTTAAGGTCTAAATTTATGTAATTAATATTGACAAGAGTGAGAAGAGGTTGATACTGTAATAATGGGATAATCAGAACCTACATAACTCTTTTACAAAACCCCCCCTGATTTATCAACAACTAATTTCTATATTACTCTCATCAGTAATTTCTCAGTCTAATCTATTTTTATAATCGGATCAAGGGCCCATATCATATTGTTCCCACTTGGAAAAAATTATGTTTGCTCAATTCAGACAATCAAACCGAAGGAGAAAACTGAAGGAAATTAAAAAATATATAAGCCCAAGTTAATGTTGTAATAAAAGACCAAGAAGAAAAGATCTATTTGTAAGTGCTTGAGAATGTAATTTCTTAACACATATTCCTTGGCCAATAAAATGTGAATGAACATGTTGATCTGATGAGCCCGTGGCCTTCATAATGCTATTTTTGGAAATAAATGGAAATATTGTATACTGAAAGGAAATATCTTGGAAAAATTCTCCAGAAACTGCTTTAACAAGAAATAGAAACATTATACTAATCTTGGCTACATGTCTAACTCATGAATTGTATTTTACAGACTTCATTTGTCCATAGTGCACAATAAATAGTACAGATATTTGAATATTAAAAGTATTGTTTTCCTTCTGAAAATTATTTTAGTGTTTTATTTTGAAAATTATTTTGAAATTTTTTGGAAAATTACTGTAATGGGTAGGGATTTGGATTATATTAATATTATAGTATATGCAACACACTGATTTTAATTTTCCCTTATTAAAAGGTAATTTAGTGGTTATGACAGCTAATTATTTATTATAACTCAATGCAAAATAATTTTACTTCTTTTAAAGTATATCCAATAATGAAATCCAAAATTACACTTCATTAACTCATTCTAATTTCAAGAGTATAAATAGCACTCTACTTTTTAACGTATTGTATATTATAAGAAAATGGTGTGGACCTTACAAGTCAAATTTACCTACATATTTAAAATATAAAAGATTCTGAAATTTGTTTCTTTAATTATAAGCAGTGATTTAGTAGCGGCCTATCAAATAAATAGAAATTGAATTCCATAAAGTAAAACCGAATCATTATGAAATCCAAAGCTTTACAATACTAATTTTAGTAAGAAAATACGCAGTTTGAACAGCCTGTGATATTGTTGTTTTTTTAATATAAAGTAAACTTGGTACATGCTAGGAAGTCTATAAAAGGATTTCAGTTAGGTCATTAAGTTTTGACAATTAATTTTGAATTGTTCTCCATTTAAGTAAATATAAATATACCTCCATTTAAGTAAACATGAATATAAATACAGAAAAAAATTACAACATTATGAATCGTGGTTTAAAAATGATAAAATAATTTAGTTTTGATAAGAGTGTACAATGATATTTAAGTTTTTACTATTTTGAAAATATGCTAGGTTCTAAAATTCCACTTATACGCCATGTGCTGCAAGTTAAAAAAAAGTTGCTAGGCAACCTTTAATGACCACACAAAGCAGCTATAGTACCAATATTGATTAAGTCCATCGGAGCACCACACACACTAAATAATTTGGCACTTTTTTCTCTAATTTATGTTGATAAACTAATTTCTTTTTTTTTCTATTTCTTCTTTTTATAAATTTTTTTTTTATTATAAGTTCTAGGGTACATGTGCACAACATGCAGGCTGGTTACATATGTATACATGTGTCATGTTGGTGTGCTGCACCCATTAACTTGTCATTTACATTAGGTATCTCTCCTAATGCTATCCCTCCCTGCTACCCCCACCCCACAACAGGCCCTGGCATGTGATGTTCTCCTTCCTGTGTCCATGTGTTCTCATTGTTCAGTTCCCACCTGAGTGAGAACATGCGGTGTTTGGTTTTTTGTCCTTGTGATAGTTTACTGAGAATGATGGTTTCCAGCTTCATCCATGTCCCTACAAAGGACATGAACTCGTCCTTTTTTATGGCTGCATAGTATTCCATGTTGTATATGTGCCACATTTTCTTTATCCAGTCTATCATTGTTGGACATTTGGGTTGGTCCCAAGTCTTTGCTATTGTGAATAGTGCCACAATAAACATAAGTGTGCATATGTCTTTATAGCAGCATGATTTATAATCCTTTGGGTATATACCCAGTAATGGGATGGCTGGGTCAAATGGTATTTCTAGTTCTAGATCCCTGAGGAATCGCCACACTGACTTCCACAATGGTTGAACTAGTTTACAGTCCCACCAACAGTGTAAGAGTGTTCCTATTTCTCCACATCCTCTCCAGCACCTGTTGTTTCCTGACTTTTTAACGATGGCCATTCTAACTGGTGTGAGATGGTATCTCATTGTGGTTTTGATTTGCATTTCTCTGATGGCCAGTGATGATGAGCATTTTTTCATGTGTCTGTTGTCTTCTTTTGAGAAGTGTCTGTTCATATCCTTCATCCACTTGTTGATGGGGTTGTTTGTTTTTTTCTTGTAAATTTGTTTGAGTTCTTCATAAATGCTGGATATTAGCCCTTTGTCAGATGAGTAGATTGCAAAAATTTTCCCATTCTGTAGGTTGCCTGTTCACTCTGATGGTGGTTACTTTTGCTGTGCAGAAGCTCTTTAGTTTAATTAGATCCCATTTGTCAATTTTGGCTTTTGTTGCCATTGCTTTTGGTGTTTTAGACATGAAGTCTAAATGTGTCCTGAATGGTATTGCCTAGGTTTTCTTCTAAGGTTTTTATGGTTTTAGGTCTAACATTTAAGTCTTTAATCCATCTTGAATTAATTTTTGTATAAGGTATAAGGAAGGAGTCCAGTTTCAGCTTTCTACATATGGCTAGCCAATTTTCCCAGCACCATTTATTACATAGAGAATCCTTTCCCCATTTCTTGTTTTCATCAGGTTTGTCAAAGATCAGATAGTTGTAGACGTGTGGTATTATTTTTGAGGGCTCTGTTCTGTTCCATTGGTCTATATCTCTGTTTTGGTACCAGTACCATGGTGTTTTGGTTATGGTAGCCTTGTAGCATAGTTTGAAGTCAGGTAGGATCATGCCTCCAGCTTTGTTCTTTTGGCTTAGGATTGACTTGGCAACGTGGGCTCTTTTTTGGTTCCATATGAACTTTAAAGTACTTTTTTCCAATTCTGTGAAGAAAGTCATTGGTAGCTTGTGCGGATGGCATTGAATCTACAAATTACCTTGGGCAGTATGGCCATTTTCACAATATTGATTCTTCCTATCCATGAGCATGGAATGTTCTTCCATTTGTTTGTGTCTTCTTTTATTTCATTGAGCAGTGGTTTGTAGTTCTCCTTGAAGAGGTCCTTCCCATCCCTTGTAAGTTGGATTCCTAGGTATTTTATTCTCTTTGAAGCAATTGTGAATGGGAGTTCACTCAAGATTTGGCTCTCTGTTTGTCTGTTATTGGTGTGTAAGAATGCTTGTGATTTATGCACATTGATTTTGTATCCTGAGACTTTGCTGAAGTTGCTTATCAGCTTAAGGAGATTTTGGGCTGAGACAATGGGATTTTCTAGATATACAACAATGTCATCTGCAAACAGGGACAGTTTGACTTCCTCTTTTCCTAGTTGAATACCCTTTATTTCTTTCTCCTGCCTGACTGCCCTCGCCAGAACTTCCAACACTATGTTGAATAGGAGTGGTGAGAGAGGGCATCCTTGTCTTGTGCCAGTTTTCAAAGGGAATGCTTCCAGTTTTCGCCCATTCAGTATGATATTGGCTGTGGGTTTGCCATAAATAGCTATTATTTTGAGATACATCCCATCAATACCTAATTTATTGAGAGTTTTTAGCATGAAGAGTTGTTGAATTTTGTAGAAGGCCTTTTCTGCATCTATTGAGATAATCATGTGGTTTTTGTCTTTGGTTCTGTTTATATGCTGGATTATGTTTATTGATTTGTGTATGTTGAATCAGCCTTGCATCCTAGGGATGAAGCCCACTTGATTATGGTGGATAAGCTTTTTGATGTGCTGCTGGATTTGGTTTGCCAGTATTTTATTGAGGATTTTCGCATCAATATTCATCAGGGATAAAAAATTCTCTTTTTTTGTTGTGTCTCTGTCAGGCTTTGGTATCGGGATGATGCTGGCCTCATAAAATGAGTTAGGGAGGATTCCCTCTTTTTCTATTGATTGGAATAGTTTCAGAAGGAATGGTACCAAGCTCCTCCTTGTGCCTCTGGAAGAATTCGGCTGTGAATCCATCTGGTCCTGGACTTTCTTTGGTTGGTAAGCTATTAATTATTGCCTCAATTTCAGAGCCTGTTATTGGTCTATTCAGAGATTCAACTTCTTCCTGGTTTAATCTTGGGAGGGTGTATGTATTGAGGAATTTATCCATTTCTTCTAGATTTTCTAGTTTATTTGCATAGAGGTGTTTATAGTATTCTCTGATGGTAGTTTGTATTTCTGTGGAATCATGGTGGTATCCCCTTTGTCATTTTTTATTGCATCTATTTGATTCTTTTCTGTTTTCTTCTTTATTAGTCTTGCTAGCGGTCTGTCAATTTTGTTGATCTTTTCAAAAAACCAACTCCTGGATTCATTGATTTTTTGAAGGGTTTTTTTGTGTCTCTATCTCCTTCAGTTCTGCTCTGATCTTAGTTATTTCTTGCCTTCTGCTAGCTTTTGAATGTGTTTGCTCTTGCTTCTCTAGTTCTTTTATTTGTGATGTTAGGGTGTCAATTTTAGATCTTTCCTGCTTTCTCTTGTGAGCATTTAGTGCTATAAATTTTTCCCTACACACTGCTTTAAATGTGTCCCAGAGATTCTGGTATGTTGTGTCTTTGTTCTGGTTGGTTTCAAAGAACATCTCTATTTCTGCCTTCATTTCGTTATGTACCCAGTAGTCATTCAGGAGCAGGTTGTTCAGTTTCCATGTAGTTGAGCGGTTTTGAGTGAGTTTCTTAATCCTGAGTTCTAGTTTGATTGCACTGTGGTCTGAGAGACAGTTTGTGAAACTAATTTCTAAACAGACAAACAACTTCAAAATCCTTGCTTTGCTAGATCTGGAAGGTGTTACATTTAAGTAGATTATAGTTTTAAAAGTATTAGCACATTTTTTACTTACCCAAAGCCTTGTAGCATGTCAAGATGAGTCTAGAATACAATCTATTATACAGGTTACTTCTAATGTGCAGAGTATTCTTAAATTAGCTCAGTGTCAAAGGGGAATAGAGTAAACCATACATTTTGGCCAGCTATCCCTACTAACAGCAATTTTTTTAAATCTCCTTTTTTAAAAAATTTTTTTTGAGATAGTGTCTCTCTGTGTCCCCCAGGCTGCAGTGCAATGGCATGATCTTGGCTCACTGCAACCTCTGCCCCCCCAGGTTCAAGTGCAAAGCCTACAAATTTAAACAACACTCCACAAATCTACTTTCAGGAATTAAAATTAAGATTTAAAATGTACAGCTAAAAACGTTATTTTAAAAACTATGTTATCAAGAATTCAAAATTAGTTTAATATGCAATTTTCCATTTTTTTCTGTTGAATATTTGAAAATGTTTTACAACTTCAAATGCTTACTATAAATTTTATTGTGAGAGATAAGATTTTAACAGACTTCATTGACTTTGGGAAAAATAAGCTAGTTTACACAACTTCTAGAAGGGAACAATGGCTGAGTTTCACTGGAGATTCTGATCCAAAGATGAGAGAGCCAAACCAGGAACATGTTCTCATGAAGTGCTGAGAATATTTCTAAGAAGTACAGCTAAGAAACTTCAATAAATTTTAAGATTTGTAAGACTTATATTGAATGGAAGAAATGATGCAAAATAGAAATCAGTTATTATAATATTCCTGAACAAGGGAAAGAAATAAATAAAGGAAAAATAAGAAAACTGAAATAAAAATGGAAAACGCAAAGCTATTGCAAGGTAGAGGAAATTCTAGTATTCAGCTATGGAGCAAAGTTTATAATGCAAATCAATATATCTATTCTTATCGATCATGGGAGTTAGATTTTCTAAATATGAAGCAATATTCTATTGAAAGAAAATGGATAGATGGACACCATTAGGGAGAATGAGTAATATAAAGTAAGAGTCAAGGGAAGTCTCTTAATTACTAATGATACCCTAATTACAATGAATCTTATGACATAGACAAGGAACTTAAGCCTTCTGGAAAAGTACATTGAACAAGGGGGATTTTAAAAAGTCTATTGCTAATTCATATAAATACTAATGACATAATCAAAAGGGTCAGAGAAGCATCTTTATGGGTAGGCCAGGGAAGTTAACTGAAGGACTCTGTAGGGGAATTCTTGAAAACAGATTATATAGCTTTCAGTTGTTTTTCTTTGGTTTTTAAAATTACTCTAAGTATAGATATTAATGTTCCTCATATAGTTTTGTATGGTATATTTAGTGGTTAAGAAAGAGAGGTCTGAAGACAATCTCTCTAAGATAAGCAGTCTTCCTTCATGACTGAATAATTGGATGACCTTGGCCAGTTGTGGTGGCTCATAACTGCTGTAAACTTGAGAACAGGAGTTTGAGACCAAACTGGGCAATGTACTGAAACCCCCATGCTAAATAAATACATAAATAAACAACCTTGAATAAATTCTTAATTTCTCCCAGATTCAGTTGCCATGTTCACAAAGCAGCAAAAATAACAGTAACAACATCACAGTGGTGTTGAGATAACTAAAGGTAATAATTCTCAATTTCAACCATACAATAAATGTTCAACGATTGTTAATTTTATTATCATTATTCAGGGTTTTTATAGTTTCATCATCAATATTGGAAGACATTTTTGGAAACCTGTTCTAAAAACATCAGAGAGATTCAGCACACTATTTGCTAGAGTTGAATAACAATGAATGATGGTGAACAAAGGCAAATATGTCACTGTGAAATCATTATTGTACTTTGTAATCTTATCCTTCAGTTATGGCTTCTTGTAAAACTTTACAACTTTAACTTTGATATGGTTTAGAACATATGAAATCCCTTTCTATATTTATAGTAGAATAAGTATTGTTAACTATTTGTGTTTACATAATTACATGGAACTCTAGCATTTTTACTGATAATTTTATGGTAACATCCATTTTCTAATGTTAAGGATGTATGTAAGAGTATGGGAAGGCAGAATAAAGATAAAAATGTAATTCAAATAATAAACACAAAGTAATTGTCATAACATATAGGACTATGGGCTACTCCAGAGTAGGACTGAGTAGACTCTATCTAGAGTCCTGCTCTATGTCTGCAAAAAGCAGTGTTCATTCATTGATCCAAGTTTGGAAATATGCTACAGATTTAATGGATGAAGAAAAAATGGGGAAGTTACAAAGTAAACAGTGGTATGGGAGTACATTACTGTACAACTAGCTAGAGCAGAAAATAGATGATATGCCCTGACCCAGCTCACCATGCTGTCTCAGAAGCTAAAGTAGCAAGGAAAGAGTTAGTCTACGGACATCTGCTGAAATTCTCTTTCAGCAAAATCACATCATCTGACAAATTCCTGACACACCTTATTGAAAATTCCATCCATCAAAGATAAAGGAAATGAATTATTTGGAGAACAGCTATTCTGGACCTAATTCCAAACCAACAAAGAACTGATTCATTAAGTGAGAGAAATAGAAATCCTGAGAGAAAACAGTTCAGTGATCTAAAGTTTCATGACAGTTGAGGAGATAGAGACTAGATTGTCACTGCTTTTTCACTCTCGGACATTAAAAAATACATAGCCAGGTGCCTTTGCATTAAAGGTAAGTGCTATTATTTTTGGTGCATGTTCTTTCAATTTTTCACCCCAGTTCTTTAAAAACAAAAGTTTTAACAGCTTTCTTTAGATCTACATCTATCTATAAGATATCTATACACATTTAATTGACCTAAGACTTTTAATTTTGTATTTTTTGCCTTCAATTTTATAACACAAACATGTTTCCACTTAATTACGTGGAATTGGCCTATTGTGAATGGCTTCAGTACAATAAACTTTATGGTTTAGACAAATTGTGATTGTAACTTTCACAACTATTCTGCTCCTCTTCTATAGCAGCTATGCTGTTTTTGTGATATTGTTATTAATTCCAGCTCCCTGTATAGTCCTGATTGATCTAGGCCAATCTTTCTCATAGTGTGATCTAGGGAACTCTAAGATTCCTTAAGAACTTTTCAGGGGCTCTGCAAGGTCAACATTACTTTTAAAATAATATTAGGATATAAGCTGTTTCTTCCCCTCTCATTCTCTGGTGAGTGTACTGTGCAGTTTTCCAGAGGCTGCAGATGAGTGCCATCACCACAGATTGAAAGCAGATGCAGGTATGAGAACCCATCTATTTAGCCAGATGTTATGGAGATGTTCAAAAATAATGAAACAATGGTACTTGCTCACTAATTCATTTTGTTTTGAAAATATATCTTCATTAAAATATGTATTGGTTAACATTTATTTATTATAGTTGTTAAATGACATAATAAATATATATTATAAAATATCTGTTTTAATTTCCAGTACAGTAAATACTGATAAACATAAACAAAACCTTTTAGGGTCCTCAGTGATTTTTTAAGAATGTAACTAGATTCTGAAACCAATAAGTTTCATATATTGACATAATCCTTTGTCATATTCCCTTAAAACATTCCCTGAAAACACCTTGTACATTGGCCTTAAAGAAAGAAAATACAGAGACACAAATATACAAAATGATTTTTTAAAATAAAACTTTTAATTCTGTGTTATTAAGTATTTACTTCTTAATTCCATTTCATCATTCAAGCTTAGAAATCCATCACCCTTCTGGATTACAGCTGTATTTATTTTTTTTTTTTAGAATTTAAAAAATCGTTTGAATTTTTACATTTAATTATTTCAGCCACAAAAAGTATATTGTTATATTGCACAATAAACTAAATATTTATTACCAAGAATGTATTTTGTTATGTGACATGGGAACCCAAGCATTTATTGTACTTCCAAATAGCAAAAAACAATTTTCTACTTGCATTACTATGCTGTCACTTTATTTCAGTTAATTATAGATTAGAGGCAAAAATTATTTTATAAGAAAAGGGGAAAAGTAATCAAAAGTAACATTTGGAACTAAAAGAAGTTAGTAAATTCAGAATAAACTGTGCAGGTCAGGCAGGCCCTGAGGCCATAGAGAGACTGAGGAGTGAGAGAAAAAAGAACAAGAGAAAAAAAAAAAAAAAAGAAGTGGAACTGTAGAATTGTTTGCATTCTTGTAACCACAAGAATGAGAGCAGTTAAAAACGCAGAATGCATCTGACCAAATAAAGCTACAATTCTTGATCAAAACTGCATGGTGCATTAACTCTATTCCCAGCTGCCCAGCAATAGGACCCTGTCTTACGATTACCTTGTGGTTATGGCACTACAAAGGGAATAAAAATATATGACAATTAAACAATAATCATTAGGAATAGTAACATAGGAGATAGAGTCAATTCAATCCTGTAGGGAGAATTGAGGGGTGTTTGGGTGGGGTTTATGCCACAGGAAAATAAATGATGTTGTGACAAGGAGAAATAGTTACAAAAGCCTACATGCCAGAGAGAACATTATCTTACCCAGTTTACTCAAGTACTCATGTTTGGAAAGAAATATCGTATATATTAAAAGTTTGGAACCAATACAAGATGTTCTTTTGGTGCCTTTATGGTTCAGAATAGTCTAGGTATAAGTGCTTTGTTTGAGCTCTCTCTCTGCATTTATTTTATAATGCCCACTCTATGCTTGAAATAGAGGCTGAAAGCATATTACTTGTTCAGTGTCACAGAGCTCATAGGTATTAATGCAGGATTCAAACCCTCATCTCTCTTTGTCTCCAAAATTAATTCCCTAAATGAGTTCTTCACTTTTGCGAAGACTTCTTTCTCAGAGTAAATGTGACTGTATCTTATACTGTATTATTATTATTTTTTCCACTGATCTGCTTGTTTAAACTGGTAACCACATTTTTAATATGCTGACTTCTAGTTATTATTCATCATACTAACACTTTTATATTGTTACTTTTTTTTGCTGCAACAACTTCAAAATCACTTTGATGTTCGTCTTAAGTGAACTTTTACATTTAACATATTTCTATTTACAACCAAATCTAGACACAATCTGATATTGAGAACTGCATGAACATCACAAGATAATTATTCTAAGAGATTGTGAATAGATAACACATCTACGATAAGTAACGTGAGTTTAACTAATATTTAAATATTTTGAGTAAGTTAAATTATCAAATTTAAATTATATCATAATTTACATTTGAGTAATTATAACATGGTTATAAAAACATAAACTAAAAAATGTGGAGACGCTACTCTTTAACTAAATGATTTAAATATCACATTTGTCAATAAGGAAAAACAAAGGCGTTTGTACTACCTCTGAAAAGCTTGCATTGAACCTGTCACAGACAGACACATTATTATTTTTATAAAAGACTCTTGACCTGTCTATATGTCAAAGACCTCCTTCTCCATTAATTTTTTACTTCACTTTACCCTCTCTGATTTAGTTTTATGTTAGCCATCATAGTACATTTGCTTCAGAAATGAAAATTTACATCATCGTATATTTACTGTGAACCTAGTAGTAGGTTCCACAGACCTGAAGTAGGCCCATGAAATACATTTTCAACTAAAGCAGAAATATACCATCCCATTATAAAGCTGACAGTGTAGGGGAGAAACTAAAGCATTAAACAAATAATTACAATTGTAATAAGTGGTACAGTAATATAATATTAAAATGGTATATTATGATGACATGATCAGTATTCATTTACTAAAACAGTAAATTACTCCTTTTTATCAATCTGCTATAATCAAGTTTCTAAGCAAACCGCTGTAGTGGAAAATGGATTCTTGCTATCTAATTCTCACTTCATCCTCTGTGACTCCGTGCTACACTCAAGCATACTACAACCATACTTTACACTCAATCAAGCAAGAACATGGAACACATACTCTTTCTGCCTTAATAGGTGAGCACTCCAAGGCAGAATTACTTAAGTCTTCCCAAGAGATTCACTTAGTTCATCCATAAACAACAACTGAGAAAAGGCCTTTCTGTGCAATAAAAATCCACATGTCATTTTCTGAGGTTTAAAGTGATAGGCATACTAGTGGTAAATTGCTATTCCAACACTAACCATATAAAAAAGATAATTCAAATCTAGCTACTTGGTTAAGCAGGATTTTTTTTCTTGTGCTTTCACTTGATTCTATAGGCAGATACCTGAGAGCTTGTTCCAGCAATTCAATGTTCTAAACAATTTGCATACACTAAAATGCCTTTAATCTTAAAAAAAAACAACTTAATTTTTGAATAAATTGAGGTGCAGAGAATTTAAGCAACATGTTCAGGGGCTTGACCATTTATATATGTCATATGTCTATGAATCTGATTCATAGACAGTTCAATTAATGTCCTCAAGTAAGGGTCAGCAAGGCCCCTCTAGGAATTGGGGCTAGAATAGAAGTAAGAAAGACATTTTCTAATAAAAAATAAATGTATAGGTGAGATGTGGAATTACCAATTGTGAATATATGTTCACAATGTAGTTTAATTACTTAATTTTTCATCTTAAAGAAAGAGGCAAACAAATGCTACTTGATTTAATTCAAGTTATATGCCATTGCCTTAAAAGGAAGTATTATTAAAGTAGGCCAGTGGATCCTCAAAAATAATCTACATAATTTGTTTACGTCTTTAAGAATCGTAAATATATTTAAAGAGCTAATGTATGTGCATATTTAAAATACACCTTCTTAAGAAAAAAATCGCCAAACAATAGTTTTGCCAAATATTTCTGTTGATATTCAAAGGATAGATTTGCTACAGATGATCAGAAAAGATGGTGATCTAGTATAGTTCCACACAGCTCTTTCAGTTACTTCAGAGAAAGAAGACTGGATGTGAGTTGAGGCTTAACAAGAGCCTAAGATTTTGATAGGACTTGCAGAGGGAATACATTTCAGACAGGAATAATGGAATGAAAAAGGCAGATAGGTGAGAAAGCAAGACTTGCATTTGGAATAATGAGTAGACCTATATATATATATAGGTAGAGCAGATCCAGTTGAAAATAAAGATGGAAATGAAACTATGAAAATATCTCAAAAAGTAAGCTAAAGAAACTGCATTGAATTCTTTGGAGTGTCATAAAATTTCCCTTAGTCAAATCTACAATTCTGTTTATTTAAAAGAACCTTGAAGAAATCTTAGGTTTATAAAATACTGGACTTTCTGATGAACACATTCAGTAAATACATAATAATTGTATAAATATTCTATGCTAATTACTAAATATAGAAACATCACAAAAGTAGAAGTAATGCTTTCAAGGATGTTGTGATTTGAGTACATAAGTGAGCACAATGTGTTATAGGTGCTACAGAAATTAAATTTATAACACAAAATATTTAAGCTTATTTATAGATAACCCATGGTATTTCTAAAAATAGGTTATAAGCTTCAAAAATTCGATTTGTCTTTACAACTTTAAAAACAGTCTGCAGATTCATTCACCATAATGTTAGTAAATCTTGCTTAAAACAGTGAGCTTCTGAAAAGAACTGTTTTTTTTATGAAATTTAATCCTTTATCTTGTATGCAATCCAACAGAAAGTGACCCGCATGTCACAACCACTTATGGATATAAATCATTGTCATCTTCGATGAGTTGTAATTAAAAACATGTTATTTATCTTTGTAATGAGGTTTACAAGGATAAAGATAATTTTAAAAGCAAGGTAGTTATTTTATGCATCACTAAAAAATTACATCAGTAGGTCAGAATTTTGGTTTGGCTTTATAGTTTTATGTTATTGCTTTAATGTACTGTATAATGTATTTATACAGTACAGATATAGTATATACATATAAAGATACTGGCCACATAATGACCAAAGTAAGATAAATTTAAAGTAAAAGATGAACAAAAATAAGCATCTTACCTAAATGACTAATAGTTTCTAACAATTATTATTATAATTTACATATAAAATGCATGTTAATTCTATATAAGTAATATATACAATTTATCTCACCTTGATTATTATATAGCAAGTGTGTATGTATACAGATATACATATACACACATATACAGTATATAGACATACATATTCACTATATATATCTAGCATAAATACATATGCAAAAACACATATATAGGCTATATAATAACAAGTGTAAGATAAAGTTATATATAACTTGTATACATTTGTGTATGCACAAGTCACCGGATTTTATATCAATCATGAATCTTCAGTATAGATTTTCCATCAAATATATATCCAACCCAAAAACTGCAGATATCACTAGAGCACAATGTTAATTCATCTCATTGGGAATTAGCATATTGATGTTTTCACTGGAAACAATAAACTCATGTTGCCAAAACTGAATCCCAGTGGAAATCAAAAATATAGAGATAGACAGATAAAATACAGAAACCTGTATCTGGAGTCCAGGCAAAACTTCAAACCAACTTATAGCCAGACATTTTATGAATTTGGGATGTCTGGAATCTTTCTTATAAATATGTCTTTTAATATCCTGTGTTCTGTATGGACTTATCCCTAATACCCCAAAGTGCATTATTATCTTTCTTTGGAACCAAGCAGAAGAATCATTTTTAGTCATTCCAAAGTTAATAATGAGCTGTTGAAAGTGACTTTTGGAATTCAACATACTTTTTTTTTTCCATCAGTTTTGTAACTTCAAGTGACAAGAACAAAGGCGATAATGTTTATCACTATTTCATAAATAGAAACTGAAATGTAGCTTGTTTAAGAGAGTTGCCATGAAGTGACAGACTTGGTACAAAAGAAGAATCTAGTCTTCAGATGTTTATATTGAATAGTCTTTTTAAGAAATACATTCAACACCCAAATTTCTGCAGACCAGAAAAGACAACATATTCCTAATCTAGTTAATTGTAAATGTTAATTCATTTATTCAAAATAGATTAGTTGAGCATCTAGTATATTTCACGTGAAAATCTAGGTACTGTTTATAAAATGGTGAACAAAACAAAGACTCACAGGCATGCCATTTTAGAAAGAGGTGACAGGTATTAAATATATTATATATATAATAAAAATAACATCTAATTGTATTAGTAATTAGTAAATTAATATTTTTATAGGAATGAAAATTAGTAATATAAATATTACTAATTTTTTTCAGATAATGGTGAGATAATTATCAACTGAGATAATTCAGAGATGCAGCTAGGTAGAGGCTGGACCTATTATTTAAAGGATGTATAAGCTTTTGTCAAGATGGAAAGTCATACCAAATAGGAAAGGAAGCTGTAAAAACAAAGGTAAGGATGTAGACTGCTTTTGGAATTATGGATTGAATGAATAGGTTAATCTGATTGAAGCACAAAATTTTAATGGGCATAAGTAGAAAAAAACCTTAAAGAGGTAGAATGGGACCAGATTCTTGAGAACTTGGAATAGCAATCTTAGGAGCTAGTAACTTATTTTGCAGACAAAGGAAGCAATTGCTGGCTTTGAGTATAGGCATAAACTGATAAAAGAAGTTGTGTTTAAGAATTTATAGGGATTTAATGTGATAATATATGTGAGTCACAATCCATAAAATTTGTTTCCACACTGCACCATGCATGTTTCATAGCTCCAGAGCCTCATTAGATAATGAGCAATGTGTGTACACATAGGCCAATACCTTATATTTTAGCCTAAGTTTCCTTCCAGATTTGTATAGTTTAGCAGACACCTCTTAAGATAAAATATAAGATATCTATGGAAATCATGAATAATTTATAATTTTGTGTAAAAGATTTGATAGGCCTCAAATGCAATTAAAAAGAAAAGGTTAGAAACATCTTGGTTGCTCTGTTGAATTCCCACTTTAACCATGTGCCAATTCTAGTTTTTCTTATTGTCTCAAAGCCATGCCAATTTATAAATATTTACCTTTTCAAGGCATTACATTTAATACACATTATTTTGTTTAGACCTCAAATATACCTTTATAATGTATATTTGTATGCTCATTTTATAGGGAAGGAAATAAAATTCATAGGAATGAAGTTGTAAGATGTAAATTTTCTTTAGGGACAAAAATAAGGAGATATACAATGGTAATTACATAAACCACAGGTTAATATAGCATGTTCTAAGGCAGAAGAAAAGATTCTCAGTTTCCCCAAGTTCTTCCATGCTAACAACAGCTACAGATGAAACTACTAATTCATTTATTTGAAATAGATTAGTTGAGTATCTAGTATACCATATAGAACATATAACCATATAGAACATGAGAATGGATGATGGAGGGAGATGAAGGAGGTAAATAGGTAGGTATATAGATAGGTAATATGTATATCTACCCTATCTAACATATATACATAGATGTACATACATCTAGGTTAGAAGCACTGGGTCACATCAGTAGTTATTGACAGAAATTCCTTCCAGTAATATTAGGTTGGTGCAAATAGTTTTACAGTGTTTTTTTATTATCTTGTTCCTTCAGAAACTTTTTACAGAATCAAATACGCCTTTCTGTACCAGCATGTTGATGTTTACTAGTGAACAACATATAACATGGCTCAGAGATTTTAATTTATGTCATATAGTATGGGGGAAGTAGACAGTTGAGGCATTTAAAACAATAAAATTGGAACAGTAATCATAATAACATCTAGAATTAGCAATTATCTTTAGTTTCTACCCAGATGCAGAATACTTGAGTTTTTTAAAAAGTAGTTTTCTAACACAAAATTTTGAATTTTTATGTAAATTTGGAAGAGCATTTAGGTCTTAATTGTTCAGACTATAGCATCAACTCATAATTAAGATATAAGAAAATAAAATATTAAATCATGGAACATAATTATATCTATCTCATTACTTATATCAAGACAAGCCCTATATCTCATAGAAGTTGAGAAACAATATTATATATATTTGAATTTGAAAAAATCAATAAACACCTGATTGGATTTTTCACTTTGCTTTTAGGTTGTTATTTTGAAGATGTTGGCTTTAAGAATATAAAGATGTTAATCTCCTTAAAACTTTTTCGGTTCCACTTAAAGTCAAACATCAAGCAAAGAGTCATATGCCTTTTAAAGATGAAGGGTTTCCTCACACTTACCTGCTAAAGGGCCTCTTCTTGATGAATAATTCCCTTTGTTATGTTAGACTGTCCCATGGATCGTTTTTTTTAAATATTCTGGAAAGCAAAGCAAACAAATAATTTATAAAGTTTGAACTTTGATGCAAACTTGAACCTTCTTAGTAAACTGGTTTAATAAACAAAAAAGTACACTTCTGTCCTATTGCCAGCAGACTCTTCCATGACACCTTGGAAACATTACTGATCCCGTCTCTCAGGCATCGTTAACCTCTTTGTTCTCTCATCACTAGGCACTCAGAGCACTATTATCTCCCTCGCTTCTTCCCAAATTGGATTCTCAGAGATTATTTCCACTATTTGTGTGTGTAAATTTGGCTCATGTCTTCTCACCCTCTGTTTAGCTGCCTTATCTTTTTAGACAAAATCTGTTCACCCTCTTAACTGCTTTGGACATTTCCGGCTATCTTCTTTCACACTCTGGGGCTGTGACTCCCTCCTTTAATTTCCGGTTAACTCACTGTGAGTGAGTAATAGTCAACTTAGCATCTGGTTACAGAGCAATCAAGCTATTTTTCTTACAATTATTCTCAAATGCTCTTAAACTTAAAGGCTTAGTGTTTTGGCACAAGTTGAATAGGAATTCTGGATTCTACAGTTTTCATGCTTATGTGACACAGCAGCCACAGATTTGGAGGCCGTGACAAGAGGTTGAGTGGGTGGATACAATGGTGACTAGTTTAATGAGTCACTCATTGAGAGTTTTAGTGCTGAAAACTGCATTCAGAGAAACACACAAGTGGTTCTTAAAGGACATAGGCAAAATCATTTCATAGGTACAAATCACCTGAGCAGAAATTAAAACATCTGCAGCATGCCCTCTCTGTCTCAGGAAATCAAAAAACTTCATAGTACCCCATGACCAAATAATTTAAAATATAGGTTAGTTTTTAAGTTTAGAACCAGAATATCTTTTCAAGTAAAAACTCAGTTGCTTTGGTGCTAGCCTGTATTACTGGCACCACTTCTCACTTCCGTCTTACCTCCATGCTTTTTGCCACATGAGTTTGCCATTCTTCCCTCAAAGGGGAACAGCCTATTTCCCCACTCTTTGGCTATGAGTTTCATCATGAGACTTGCTTTTGCAAATAGAACGATGTAAAAGTGACAACATGCCAGCTCCAAAAGCTGAGTCCTCAAGATATGTTGTATGTTTCCATTTGCTCTCTTGTCCTTTTGCCATCACAATAAAATGTACATACCTGGGCTAAGCCACTGGTTTCAAAAGAATAATGAAAAATATATGGAATGGAGAAGCCCTTGCTAAGTTGCCCCAGCCAAGCCCAGACTAAGTAAGTGTCCCCAGTCAACCTGTAGAAACTAGAGTGAGCTCACACATCTGATAACTCCAGTGGACCAAGCTGATGGTTTCTTTAAGGCCACCAAATTTCCTGTAGTTTTTTATTCCATAATTGCTCTTCAATAGATGTTGAATAGAATCATTTTTGAAATAAGCACAGAAATCAGTCACCTACAAGCTTGCCCAAATTCCTACTTCATCAGAGTTACATGGACATATTTTCAACTAGGCATCTCTTAGGAAATGTCCGCAATCATTATTAACAAAAAGCAAATAGGGTCAGTAACTTTTTACTATGGACTAAAATAACAGATATTTTCTGAAATAATATGAGATCAGCCTGACTTACCCCAAAGTAAATTTATATTTTTTATCACACAGTAATTTATGAAAAAAAGTAATTTATAAAATCATGCCTTTAAAATGTTGGCAAAGCTCTAAATTTGTTCCTGAATTTCCAAATGCAGATAGTACATCACGGTGGTTAAGAAAAGAATTGCAATAATACAACCAAGGATATAAGCCCAAATGTGCTATATATATATATATATATATATATATATATATATATTTGTCCTTGGAAAATAACTAAGATTTTCTGAGCTTCAGATTTTTATTGCAGAGGAAGTTAATAATAATAACATTCAATTTTCATATAATGCATACATAGTACTTTGTCTAGTGTCTGGAAAATAAAAGTGAGCACTAACATTTTCCAAGAAAGTTTAAGTTACATTCGTTAACATTAGTATTTACTATTTTGTAATATATTTTTTTAACAAGTAGTTGTTGAAAATATGGCATGAGATGAGTTTGGCTTTAGGTGACAAGAAGATTAGCAAGGAAGTCCTCAAGTTTGAAGAAAGGGCCCAGCTAAAAGAGTCATTGAAAAAGCATGGTCAAGAAGGCCTGGTCATGAGATCACGGGAGAGGAATGGATCTCAGGCAGCATCTCATGGGCAGAAGTCCAGAGGAGAAAACAATGTAAATAGAGAATGAAACTCATGCAAACTTTAAGACACTGCATGTCAGTGAGAACAAAAGTTGGTAATTGATTTGTGAAAGCCAGTATGTATCAAAAATGTGAATGTGTGTATCCTTTACCCAACAATTCCATTCAAAGAATTCTTTAAAATAATAGCAATAAATATGTGTGCAAAGATATTTATACCCAAATATGTTCACTGATGCACTGTTGATAATAGTGGAAGTAGAAAACTTGCATGTCCATCGAAAAACATATTTAAGTCAATTATTGAATATGAACACTGTACCCATTAAGATACATATATGAAACACATATATTTCATACACTTACATTTTATGAATTGATGTGTGTGTGTGTATGTGCATACACAAGTACAACGAAATGTTTAAAAGGACGATGACCATCTAGTTTAAAACTGTCTCTGGTTTACAGGTGTTGTGCTTATATTATCATCTTTATAGTGATCTGTATTTATAGTTAAGCTAAAATAATAATCTTAAATTGTTCTGATCACAAAAATATAACAGTAAACCATTTAAGGTATTTCTAAAAGTATTCTTTTAAGAGAGAAGAGTTAGATGTAAAAATGGAAAAGCAAGCTTCTAATAACATAATTGGCCTAGTGGATTAATAACTTTGTATGGTTGATGCTAGGTATATTTGGTGGAAGTAATTGTTTTTAAAGTATATGATTGCCAGTATATAGGGAATCAGAGGCTTAACTGTGCTTGTGAGATATATGTAACTGGATCAGCCACTCTGCCATAGCCTCTGCATGTGACAGAACCCTGTGCACTATGACTCATTATCTGCAATCCTAGGGAGGAGACATGTATGTTTGAAGCATAAATTGATACTTTAAAGAGACTGTTTCAGGGAATAAGTAATATTTTATTTTATTTTTTATTTTTTTGAGACTGAGTCTCACTCTGTCACTCAGACTAGAGTACAGTGGCGCTATCTAGGTTCACAGCAACCTCCGCCTCCTTGGTTCATGTTATTCTCCTGCCTCAGCCTCCTGAGTAGCTGGGATTACAGGCATCCGCCAACACACCCAGCTAATTTTTGTATTTTTAGTAGAGATGAGGTTTCACCATGTTGGCCAGGCTGGTCTCGAACTCCTGACCTCAGGTGATCCACCCACCTCGGCCTCCCAAAGTGCTGGACTTACAGGCATGAGCCTTCGCGCCTGGCTGGAAAAAGTAATATTATTGAGGGCATTGAGTGCACCAAGTACCAAGCTCCATTCATTGTACATGTATGCCACCTTATTTGTCTTTCTAATAACCCTATGTGATGACCGCTGTCATTCACTAAAATATTCTTCAGTACCAGGGTTGAACAGAGTGCTTTGGGGAATTATTTCATTTGATCCATACCCCAATCCAATGTGGTAGGTATTCTTTCTTTTATTAAAACTTATTCTTATTTTTATTTGACACATAATAATTGTACTTATTTATGGGGTACTGTATGATACTTTAATGCAAGGATACCATGTGTGATAATCAAATTAGGTTAATTAGTATATACATCACCTCAAACATTTATCATTTCTTAGTGTTGGGAATATTGAAAATTCTATCTTCTAGCTATTTGAAAATACACCAAAAAAAGTTAACTGTAGTCACTATAGTGTTGTTAACTACTGAACACTAGAAATTATTTCTTATATGTAGTTCCAGTTTTGTACCTGTTAACCTGTCTCTTCCCATCCCCAATCTGCTCTACACTTCCCAGCCTCTAGGAAATACTATTCTACCCTCTGCTTTTATGAGATCAACTTTTTCGCTCCCACAGATGAGATAAAACATGTAGTATTTACTTTTCTGTGCCTGACTTATTTCACTTAACATAATGACCTCCAGTTCCATCCATGTCCTTACATGAATGATAGTATTTCATTCTTTTTACGGCTGAATAATACTCCACTGGGTATATATTAACAGACCAGTTTTTTATTCATTCATCCACTGATGGACACTTGGGCTGATTCCATATCTAGGCTATTGTGAATAGTGCGGTAATAAACAGGGATGCAGATATCTTTTTGACGTACTGATTTCCTTTGGATATACACCCAGCAGTGGGATTGCTGGATCATAAGGTAATTCTATTTTTAGTTTTGTTGAGGAACTTCCACACTGTTTTTTATGGTTGTGCTAATTTACATTCCATCAACAGTGTACAAGAAGTGTCCACATCTTCAACAGCATTTGTTACTCTTTCTCTTTTTGATATACACATTTTAACAGGTTTAAGATGACTTCTCATTCTGGTTTTGATTTGCATTTCCCTGATGATTAGCAATGTTAAGCATTTGTTTATATATTTTTATGATGTTTGTGTGTCTTCTTTTGAGAAATGTCATTTCAGATTATTTGCATATTTTTAATCAGATTTATATTTATTTATGTTGCTCTTGAGTTGTTTCACTTTTTTGTATATTATGGCTGATAATCCCTTACCAGATGAATAGTTTGGAAATACTTTCTTTTATTCTTTAGGCTGTTGCTTAACTTTATTGTTTCCTTTGCTATGCAGAAGCTTTTCAGTTTGATATAATCTTATTTGTCTATTTCTGCTTTGGTTGCTTGTATTTTTGAGATCTCCATAAAATCTTTGTGCAGATCAGTATTCTGAAGCATTTCCCCTATGTTTTCTTCTAATAGTTTCATAGTTTCAGATCTTATATTTAAGTCTTTAATTCATTTAAAGCTGATCTTGGCATATGGTCAGAGAAAGGGGTCTAGTTTCATCTTTCTGCTTGTGGATATCTATTTTTCCTAGCACAACTTATTAAGGACACTGTCCTTTCCTCAATTAATGCTCTTAGTGCCTTTGTTGATAATAACTCTTCAATACACATTGGATAGAATAATTTCTCCAATAAGCATAGAAATCAGTTACTTACAAGCTTGCTAATGTTGATAATCAGTTGGCTGTAAACATATGGTTTTATTTCTGGGTTCTCTATTCTGTTCCATTGGTCTATATGTCTGTTTTTATGCCAGCACTATGCTCTTTGGGTTACTATAGCTTTGTAGTAAATTTTGAAGTCAGGTAGTGTGGTGCCTCCAGCTTTGTCCTTTTTGCTCAGGATTGCTTTGGTTATGTCAATGTCTTTTGTGATATTCTTATTCTTATTTTGTAAATAAGGAATAAGGGACCCTGTTTGAAACTAAGTAACTTGCCTGAAGTTGTACAATATTAAGTGGCTGGAATTTGAATCTTTACAGTTTGATAGATAATAAGCTTAGATTTTTATTCACTGATCTCTGCTACCCATCATCAGAGAAATAATTTTTTATGTGGAGGTGTCCCAGGGAGAGGTGTCCATCATTGGTTCAAAGTGGAAAACCAGTTGAACTTCAGCTGTGACTCAACAGATAGTCTAATTTATTCTGGAGGACCTCCATGTTATTGGTGGTGAATCTTTCAGCTACTGCTGATCAAAAGCTATTTACCTGAATATAATCATGTCTCCAATAATGTGTGGTGCTATCTTAAGGGGTATAATTTATACTTGCCCCCTTGGGTTCATCTGATCACCTATCCCAAAGCCCTTCCCCATTGGCCAGAAGAGGGTTCCTCTTTTTAAAAACTTTCCAGTGATGGTCATTTCAATCTCACACAGTGGTGAGAACAGATTATCTTAGGCAATAATGAATAAAATCTCATTTTCCAATATTTCTGGGTAAATGAAGTTATCCATAATGTCATTCTATGATCAATATAATTTTATTAATATTCAAAAGAAATCTAAAATTTCTTCAGTTTATAAATAAACCAAAGAATATATATATACAGTGGCACTATTTACAATAGCAAAGACTTGGAACCAACCCAAATGCCCATCAATGATAGACTGGATAAAGAAAATGTGGCACATATACACCATGGAATACTATGAAGCCAAAAAAAGAATGAGTTAATGTCCTTTGCAGGGACATGGGCGAAGCTGGAAACCATCATTCTCTGAAAACTAACACAGGAACAGAAAGCCAAACACCACATGTTCTCACTCATAAGTGGGAGTTGAACAAGGAGAACACATGGACACAGGGAGGAAACATCACACACGGGGGCCTTTCGGGGTGTTGGGGGCAAGGGGACGGATAGCATTAGGAGAAATACCTAATGTGGATGATGGGCTGATGGGTGCAGCAAACCACCATAGCACATGTATATCCATGTAACAAACCTGCACATTCTGCACATGTATCCCAGAACTTAAAATATAATTTTAAAAAAAGAATATATATATACAGTGAATTTAGACATGAGCATACTTTTTATATAACTTAGACTATACTCATTTAAAAACTCAAAATGTAAACTGGAAGATTTATGTGGATCTACATTTATTATTTTCTTTTTTCTGATCCATAGAAAAATTAAGATCCAAGACTATATATATATTTTTATATATATATGTATTTTTTTTTTTTTTTTGAGATGGAGTCTTGCTCTGTTGCCCAGGCTGGAGTGCAGTGGCACGATCTCGGCTCACTGTAAGCTCCGTCTCCCAGGTTTATGCCATTCTCCTGCCTCAGCCTCCTGAGTAGCTGGAACTACAGGTGCCCGCCACCATGCCTGGCTTATTTTTTTGTATTTTTAGTAGAGACAGGGTTTCACCGTGTTAGCCAGGATAGTCTCGATCTCCTGACCTCATGATCCACCTGCCTCGGCCTCCAAAGTGCTAGGATTACAGGCGTGAGCCACCGCGCCCAGCCATGAAAATAGTTTTAATTATCTATTCTAAGTTTTAATGAAATGGAGGAAGCCTTAAGTTTTTTCACAACTTTATAAGTTAGTTTGTAATTCATGGAGTTAATTTATAGCTCTATGGTTAATATCTCCAAAGCTTATCTAACACAAGTGAGCACATATATACAAGATGAAGTATATGTTTATGAGGAAAAAGTCTTGACATCAAGGATAAACATTCCTCAGACTGAATTGTCCCCATTGACCAAATTCAAGAGTAAAATTCCAAAGAATTGAGGTAACTACCCATGAGAGACTCTGTTCAACAGGCACATTATTGAATTCATCTACAAAACATATGAACATAATTGTATCTATTTATAAGAACAAAGCTTCAATTTCAGAAGTGATCAGGTTTTGAAAAATATCCCCGAAATCACCCGCTTATTTCATAACTAGAATGAAATGACAAGACTGAAGACGGGGAAAAAAAAAAAGAAAAACAACAAAACTGGCCAGGTGTGGTGGCTCACGCCTGTAATCTCAGAACTTTGGGAGGCCAAGGTGGGCAGACCACGAGGTCAGGAGATCGAGACCATCCTGGCTAACGCGGTGAAACCCCGTCTCTACTAAAAACATACAAAAAATTAGCCAGGCGCGGTGGCGGGCGCCTGTAGTCCCAGCTACTCGGGAGGCTGAGGCAGGAAAATGGCATGAACCCAGGAGGCAGAGCTGGCAGTGAGCCGAGATAGCACCACTGCACTCCGGCCTGGGCAAAACAGCGAGATTTTGTCTCAAAAAAAAAAAAAAAAAAAAAGAAAAACAACAAAACTAAAGCTCCATATTCATCAAAATTAATATGGTAAACCCATGTCATTTTTGTAACCAATAAACTTCAAAGTACTGGTGGCTTTTTCCTTCATATGTTACTGCTTACAGCATTTTTCAATTAGGGAAAATTTGCTACAAGCAAGGCAAAAATACTGGCAGTATGACTCACACACAATGGCTAAAGATATAATTAGATTTGTTTGGCATCTAATTTGGGGCTATTTTAATTCGAATATTAAAAAAGTAAATGAAAGTTATGTTTTGGAGTGAGATTGAGTTTAACATATTGGACTTTGGAAATCTTATTTCTATGAACTACATGGCAATATGAGAAATTCCGTGGCAGATTTTGTGTGCATTCAAAAAGAGTTCAGCATATGTTCCCAAATAAATGAGACTTATTTTCTGCAATATATTTTAATTATTTACATCATAACAAAGTATCATAAAGATGGCCCAGTAAATGAAAATAAAGAGCTATTTTCCTGGATTGAAGAAAAGAGATTTGAATGATTAATGCTGTTGCTTTAAATGCTTTTAGATCAATAAAAATGTACATTGTCCCAGGTGTACTGGAAAACTCTAAAGAAGGATAAACATGAATAATTCCTATGATATGTTCACAATCTAGTTTGATAGCATAATTAAAATGAACAAAATCTTCATGCACAACAATTCAGTAGAACTATCATACAAGTTCTTTTGTGTGATATGGGTTACAGGAAAACTCTGAGTACTATTCAGAGGAGGTGATGGTTTTCTCAAATGGAATTTACGAGCACATCTTGGGTAGGTAGTGGAAGGGTGAGGACACTTTGATGTAGATTATGAATAAATGCAAGAAAAGGGAATAGATTTAGCATAGATATTAGGTTTCTATTGATGTTACAAAAAATTAACAGAAAGTTAAAAAGTTAGTGGCTGAAAGCAACATAAATTTATTATATTACAGTTCTATAGGTCAGAAGTCTGCAACTTTAAACTAAAATCAAGGAGGCAGCAGGGCTGAGTTCCTCACTGGAGACCCTAGTGGAGAATCCATTTCACTTTTATTTCCAGTTTCCAAAGGCCTCTCTCTGGTCCATGCACAAAAATCCTTAACTTTCAGAGTCAGCAACAGGGAGTTGAATCTTTCAAATGCAGTCATCTCCCTTTGACCACTGCTGGGAAAGATTCTCTGCTTAAGGAACTCATGTGATTAGACAGGATTTACCTGGATAATGCAGCATAATCTCTCCATCTCAAAGGACTTTACCTTAATCAAACCAGCAAAACTCCTTTTGCCATGTAAGGCAACATATTTACAGCTTCTGAGATTAGAACATGGACATCTCTGGGAACCATTATTATTGCCTACCAAGTCCTACACATAGGATGGAATAATTTTCCTTTCTTTCATTCGTAGAGTTTTCTACATTTTTAAATATTGCCCTTTACACTTTATATTAAGCTAAACTCTACTCATTAAAGAGAGGGTGATTCTAATTTGGGTGTGGAGATGGGAGGAATGGTCATGGTGGGGAGAAAAATAAAGACCTTGCTTTTAATTGTTTTCTGATTTGTAGCAAGTCAGTCACGGTGTTAGCCTGAAAAATTTAAGCCCATTTTCAAAGAGTATTCTAACTTGAAATTCCAACCTCATCCATATAATAATACACATTGACCTTGTTGGTCATGGTTTACAGATGGGAAAACAGGTGGACTGCTCTTGTTTTGTC
The DNA here is from genome assembly GCF_009828535.3 of Hylobates moloch. Taxonomy (NCBI): domain Eukaryota; kingdom Metazoa; phylum Chordata; class Mammalia; order Primates; family Hylobatidae; genus Hylobates; species Hylobates moloch. The sequence continues at coordinate 176,195,612 of NW_026652276.1, read as the reverse complement.
CCCAGTCATCCAAATTACTTCAAGAATGAGGACTAATGTCTTCTGCAAAACAGTCTAACTCAGAATCTCTGGCCTTCAGACATCAAAACATACAGAAACCTAAATGTTTAACAAATTACTAAAGTACTCGATTTCTTCCCATCACCCTCTCTCCTACCCCTTTGGTCACACCTCCACACAAAATTCCACTATTTGATCTTCTATCTGGGCTACATTTGGGCTCATCCTTCTATATGCTGTGGTATGTAAAGCCAATCCTGTCCAATATGGCCTAGTCTTTTTTGTCCAAGCCCAAATCTTGATAGAAGAGACTAAGAACACATTCCTAACATGCAATAGTTTTGTCTTGAACCTCAGTAGCAAATACAGTTTGTTGGATATTTTGAGGTCATTCTATGAAGAGTCTTAAATTTGGGGCAGAGAATTTTGCCTTGATGAAGTAATTCATCAAGAATAAGAAAGTTTGAGGACTTCGTTGATATTTTTAGACATTTACTTAAGTATGCATGTAAAAGAACAAGAATTGGGTAGTTGAGGATAACAGCCCAGGTGTGAGGTTTGCATAGTAGTTGAGGCAATCAAGATTATGACAATTTCAAGAAGGACTGGCTTCATTCAGAAAGTTGTAAAAATTTTTAAAGTGGCACTTCTCCTTTCAAAATACATATGCCATTTTTTCTTTTCTTTTTGAGATGGAGTCTTGCTCTGTCGCCCAGGCTAGAGTGCAGTGGCATGATCTCAGTTCACTGAAAACTCTGCCTCCTGGGTTCAAACAATTCTCCTGCCTCAGCCTCCCTAGTAGCTGGGATTACAGGTGCTTGCCACCACTGCCAGCTAATTTTTGTATTTTAGTAGAGATGGGGTTTCACCATGTTGGCCAAGATGGTCTCAAACTCCTGATCTCAAGCAATCCACCTACCTTGGCCTCCCAAACTGCTGGGGTTACAGGCATGAGCCATTGTGCCAGGCCTCATATGCTATTTTTATGTAAATGATATATTTTAGATACTAGTTTTTTATGTATGTGTCTGTGGGTGCCTACATGAAAAAAAATCAGAGATTGAATTAGTGATAATTTTACCATTTTAGATCCTATTTGAAATTCAAATCACGATCAGTTTTTAAAGTTGTGTATGAATTGGCCTGGCACAGTGGCTCATGCCTGTAATCCCAGGGCTCTGGGAGGCCAAGGTGGGCAGACCATGAGGTCAGGAGATCGAGGCCCTCCTTGCTGACACTGTGAAACCCTGTCTCTACTAAAAATCCAAAAAAAAAAAAAAAAAATTAGCCAGGCGTGGTGGTGTGTGCTTGTATTTCCAGCTACTCGGGAGGCTGAGATAGGAGAATGGCTTGAACCTGGGTGGCGGAGCTTGTAGTGAGCCGAGATCACACCACTGCACTCCAGCCTGGGTGACAGAGCGAGACTCCATCTCCAAAACAAAACAAAAGTTGTGTATGGATTTCCCATATCATAAAAGCTAACTTGTGTTTAGAAAATGGATTCTATCGCAAGGACAAAAAACCAAACACCGCATGTTCTCACTCATAGGTGGGAATTGAACAACGAGAACTCATGGACACAGGAAGGGGAACATCACACTCTGGGGACTGTTGTGGAGTAGAGGGAGGGGGGAGGGACAGCTTTAGGAGATACACCTAATGCTAAATGACGAGTTAATGGGTCCAGCAAAACAACATGGCACATGGATACATATGTAACAAACCTGCACATTGTGCTCATGTACCCTAAAACCTAAAGTATAATAATAAAAAAAAAAGAAAATGGATTCTAGATTACAGTAAATATAAAACTGGATTTTTTTCCTTATAATAGGTATGTGTAAAGGTAACTGGAATCACTTACTGGAATAACTCTCAAACATTTATGTCATTATTCATTTTTAAAAAATTCTATCTAAAGTTTTAGCCTAAGAAGATATGAATAAAAAAGAAACAACAAAGAAACCTTCTTCTACATTGCAAGCTATTAATTTTAATAATGAAATAAATTTTAATAAATTTAATAATGAACTGGAGAAAACCAAGTTACTTTGTAATACATATTTAAGAAACTGAAAAATAATGAATGATAGAAGTGTACTAAGCCAATGAATTTCTGTACTAAAAAATATTTCACAATTTCGATAAGTATAACAGAATATTCCAACTAATAACTAACTTTATCAGATAGAATATTAAAAAATGGAGGTATTGATTATGAAAACAAAGTATAAAAACTGTTATCTTTAAATACAAAGGAACTTCCAAAGTACAGTAAATTTGAAAAAAAATTCTAGTTTACTTGCAACAGGATACTGCAATATTAACTTTTTCTTAAATTCACTTTCAACATTTTACTTCAAAATTACAGCTATAGCAAATTTACACAATTGAAAGTGAGAATTTAATCACTGATACAGATAATTCCAGCCCTTCGCTAACCTAAGAAGTCATCTAATTATAATTTATTCAAAGGAGCTATTACTGTGATCAAGTAGAACAGATTGCCATCCAAATTTCTATGGTGTAAAAGGTATTTTAACCAGTTCATAGAACAAGAAAGTGGAAAAATATCCAATAAGTTATTTCTTCTGTATTATTCAATGCATTTGTGGAAGTTTGTTACTACCATGAACAAGATTAAAAGATCTCTACATCTAAACCAGTCATAATGAGAAATTTGGAGAGAAAACATTCAGAAATTACCTCCTTACTTACCTTACATATTAAGTTCTTTACACTTAAAAAATACACTTGTAAGCATTTAATGTTAGACATGATCATGAATTATTTAAGAGACAGGTATCTCCTTTTTCCTGAGCCTCGCAGAGATTTGGCTAAACACAAGTTCACTGCCTTCCATGTCAGTCAATTCAGAATATCTGGAAACCTCATTAATCATTTGTTGGACGGTACTTCTAGGACACGACTGTCTCAGTTACAAAGAGGGACACATGAAAGTTAACAAGTCCTTTAAATAACTCATTGGTTCCTTGTTCCATTTATTTTTGCGAAGATATTAGAGCAGGGATCACTTTTCTATGACATTGGGAAATTAAAATAATAATCATCTGCAGTTGTCATATTATTTTGATTTTGTTAAATGTGTTACATTTTATTTTAGGTCTATGTATTAGAGCGTCCTAAACATAGAAACTAATTCTACTATTGTGGCTTCTGAAGAGTAGGAAAGAGTGAGATTTCTAAAAATTATCATATGTAAGAACAGAAATAAACATATAAATCTGTTAAAAATATTAGTCAAACAAATATTTCATTCTGACAGAAAGCAGAATTGTCTAACCATAATTTCCATTAAATATGATAACAGAGTATGTTAGTCATGAAAGGATTTTTTATATAGTAATCTAAAAAAATGTCAGAGACTGAATACAACAAAGGTTTATTTCTCATTCCTACAAGTGCACTGTACACTGTGGATTCCCATGACATCCCCAGGCCAGTATCTTGTGTGCAATACACAGTGATTCAGGCAGCTTCAATCGTGTGACTGTGTCGTCTCTTGTCCTAACTTGGCAACAACTTAGAACAAGAGAGATATTGAAGAAATAAAAATGGGCCAAACTTTCCTCCCTTGAAATTTACACTCATGTTCACCATTCTTGAGTACGACTAGTTCTTGGCCCTTCCTAACCTCTGGAGCAAGGAAATGTAGAAGAATAATGTAATATTTAGGTAGTATTATTTGCAGTTGAAAATTGCAGATGAAACAGTCTGCAATTCATCTACAAAGAAACACTCTTAACTACTGTCTACATGAGACAATTCAAAGGATTAATCCAGTCCCATCTCCAAGATCACCCACAACATTGGCTGAGATGTGAGAGCTTCTATATCAGGTTCAGATGTCACTACTTTTGATTAAGACATATAAACTAAAAAGTCAAGTGAAGGGAACATCCACAAAACACACACACACACACTCAAAATGGGGGAACAGACACAGAACAGATACCATTAGGAAAGGGGAAGAGTGAGAGGCATGTAGAAGTCACTAGTCCATAGACGTTTTGGTTCTAGCGAGGAGGCATTGTGAGGGGTGCTGAGCTGGTGAGGAGTGCTCCTCCACTGAGCCTAGATTTGTCTTTTGAGAAGCCTTGAGTCCATGGTTGTGTGTGCCTCCTAGCTCCAACTTTAAGGATGCATTTCCTTGCCCATTATACTTGTACCTATCAGAAGTGGGTTTTGGGGAATGTCCTCTACTTGGAGTCCAAGGAGTTTTTCCCAGTTAACTTCCTGCTCATGGAAACATTTAAATCTGTAACAATCTTTTGTTAATGTGTGATCCAAACTCATCGTTTCATTGCTAGTACAACTTTCAAACACTCAGTAAGCATTAATTTAAATCTTCATTATGAACCTGGAACATACCCAGCTCTTTCTATCTTCTCCATCGCTATTCTTTTATTCCATTATTCATTCTCTCAATATAACAGGGTTACTAGAAAGTTGTTTGAATTTCCCAGAAGAGCCACACTCTTAATCTGATCTTTGCTCTGAGTTGTTATACCAAATTATTGAGTACCATGTCCGTAACCTACTTTTTGCTTTGATGCGGTTTAATCAATTGGAAATACATTACCAGACACTTATCTGTAAAGACCTTTTCACTCTTACCATTTTTTAGGACTATGAAACAACTATTTTTCCAACACTGAAAAGCTCTGCATTGGATTCTTCTCACCTCTTATAATACTACTTGCAAACTAGCCAAATCTATACTGAGCCCATTTCTTTCTTATTATATATTGCCAAATACAGTTAATGGCAACCACAAACATGAACATTCTGCTTTTAAACCAAAGTCACATATTTGTCAAGTACATGATCTGCTGCTCACATTTTTCTAAGATTTTTTATTGTATGAAATGTGTCTCCATTTTTCCAAAGTTACTAATATCAGTTCTCTTTCTGTTTGCTCACTGTGGGATCACTCAATTGATACCAAATATATTGTTTATTAAAAAAAATCTCACTTCTGGTACTAATTTCTACAAAAACCAAGGTAAGCTGGGTTAGTTAGAAACAAAAAATGCCCATATCTCAGTGCTCAATGCAACAAAGGCATATTTCTGATTCATTCCCAATCTGCTACATATTTGGGCACCTCTTTGGGCACTGTTCTTGCAGCAACTCTGTAATCCATAATCCATGCTGTTTTGGTGTTTTGGATCCACAACACAAGGCCTCCTAGTAACCACAGCAGGGAGGGAGAGAGACTGAAAAATGGTGCCTGAGATTTCACTATTTTAGGCCTGCAAGGAGACACATGATGCTTCCTCCCACACTTTATTCTCCAAAATAGTCATATGGTTTAAAATAATTGTAAGGGTATCTAAGAATGTAGGGGAGAAAAATGGAATATTCAGTTTTATTCTGTGCCACAAGAGAGAACACCCTCCCATATATAATTTTGCCTAAATATTTGTAAAAATAGTACTGTAATGTATTTACCTATTTTAAGATAGTAAATAACACTATCAAATAAAAAACAGGCAGTATATTCCAATACTTAAGAGTGCAGATTCTTTTATAAAGTCAATTATGGGCCTGTAATCCCAGCACTTTGGGAGGCCGAGGTGAGTGGATCACTTGAGGTCAGGAGTTCTACAGCAGCCTGGCCAACATGGCGAAACCCTGTCTCTACTAAAAATATAAAAATTAGCCAGGCATGGTGGCATTTGCCTGTAATCCCAGCTACTAGGGAGGCTGAGAAAGGAGAAATTGAACCCTGGAGGCAGAGGTTGCAGTGAGCCTAGATCGCACCACTGCACTCCAGCCTGGGGGACAGAGCAATGCTCCGTCTCAAAAAAAGAAAATAATAATAATAATATTGTCAATTATAGCTTATTAGCTGTGTGATTTGGGGCCCAGAGAGGTTAAACGAGATAATTTGTATAAACTACCAGACATCTATTCTGTTTGGTGGATATTAGCTTTAATTTGGAAATGCACACTATTTGCATTTTCTCTTCTTTTACATAAATACTATTGATCTTTAATCCACAGTTTTCTGCTGTATTAAGAATACATTTTAGTAGAACCTTGCCAGAGAAATCTTCTTTTACCACTGCAATAAATAAGTAAATAAATAAATAAATAAAGCCACACTTTTGCTTGAAAACTTCAAATTTAATTGGGTTTCCTAGAATTATTTTAAATGCTCTGAAAATTGAAACACATGGTGTGACATCATTCTAAGAAAACTATTAAATTAGCAGAAAAGGGATGGTGAAGGAGAGGTGAAAAGGTTAGAAGAAGGACAGATTAAATTTAATGCCTCACAATATTTAATTTTGTTTTGGACAAAAACCTAACGGTAATTATGGTTAATTAATAGACACAGATGCCTTCAACATCTTATTTTAATACTTGACAATAAGATTTCCTGCTTGATCTCTTTTCATTGGAAACTGGTTAAATAATACAGATACAGATAATTCTGTTCTAATCAGAAAATGGGTTTTGACTTTGAATCTGATCCATAGTCTGGCTCTTTTATAGCCATCCTGACTTCTAAAGAAACAGATCTCTTTAAAAACAGAAACTGTTAGAATGTAGACATGTTTGACATATTAAAATTCTACATTTGTTTGATCTTACTAAACAATTTGAATTTATATCAACAGAAAGAAAGCTCACAGCTGCCACAACAGGCATGTTTACAATCATTTTAATGATACCATTAGATGTTGCTCTTCGGGGCTTGCTAGTCCAGGCTGTTATATAAAAACCATGTGAGATAAGTTTACCACCTGTGCACAATGGAAATAACCTATTCAGATGAACCATTCTAAACACAGATATAGGATAGAAGTCAACTCATTTCCTATATTAAAATATTGCCTTTAAAAAAGATGCTTAAGGCAGAGAAATACCTGTCCTCTAAACCTATATAAATACACACACACAATAAACAGACTTTTCCTAATCACAAAACATTTGAACTTCAATGCCTCTGGAAAAGTTTCTTAGTTGACAAGTGAGTACTTAGCTCATATAAGAAACATGAGCTTAAGCTTTTGCAAGACATTTACCTGGTTCTTAAGCCGTTTTGGATTCTGATACTCTCGGGGAAGTTGGTAGTTAAGTAACCATAACCATAACCTTTTATCCTTCTCTTTAAAGAGGGGTGGAAATTGCTGTATGCTTTTTGAAGACTCAAAGAATTGTAGGTTAATTCCTCCTGAATGCATACCGTTTTAAAGCACATGTTCTGTCATTTTTTAGCCTAGGGATTATATGAGTATTCTGTTCATTACACTTAATACCATTATTGAATAAATTCTTTTAAAAATTTTTCAATTTTCACTCTCTTGACTTGCATATACTTTCTATATTTCTAGACAACAAGGCTGCTATTACCAGAATTTGTAGTGATATTTTATTCAATTATATATGAATGTGGAATACAAAGGAAAACTGATTATACTTTTTTAACATGTTTTCTATGTGCCAGAAATTATACTTAGCCTCAGGAACAGAAATATAAATAATAGAAGCATAAATATGTTTCTAGTAGTTTGTAGGTTATTAGAGGAGATATGATATTTAAGGGACCTTCAGTTTCTTAAAACAAGCCCAGCAGCATTTCTCCTGAAATGTTGTATGATTCTAGGAAAAATTCCTGATTTCCCTTAGCTGCTCTCAAGAGCTGTGTAGAAACAAAGCTTCATTAGTATGATTCTAAGTGATTATAAACAAAAGTGTGACATTTAATTGGAATACTTGCTTACTGTAATGATCATATGTAGCAATCTAGAGTATCGAAATCAAAAGCTGTCCTTGATTATTACAAAGGAACAAATTACAATAAGCAAATTACAAAAAGGAGACATTTTGAGGGGGAAAATAAGTAAAAGGGCCTTATTTCTATGCCTCAGGTTGTGAAAATTTGAAATACTTGTAGGAGAGTTCTTTGCAAGGAAAGCTTTTTCTGTCAGACACAAAATCAAATGAAGAAAAGCATGGTGGGAATTTTCTGGATTAGATAAAAATGGAGTCAAAGTTTATTTAAGCTTTGACCTTCTAGATATATTGGAGTCATCCCACTCATGAAAAATTGCTAAAGTGAGTCTACTCTTTCTGTGCTTCTCCCCATGTCAATGTGATGTGATCTCTGATTTCTCTATCAACTATTTACAGGAAGGAAGATTATTTTGTGAGTCTGAAGTATGTAATGATGCACCCTGAGAGTGCATTTGGCTTTCCTGTCTATACAGCTTTTATGGTTTCATTTCCCCTTTTTGATTTTCAAGTATGTAATTGCGTAACTCAACAGTATACACCTGGTTTCTGAGTAGTGTAGTCCACGCTGGTAGGGAAACAATTCACAAATTTCCAAAGTCTTGGTAACATTAATATGTCAAATTTAACAAACCTGTACAGAGATCCTAAACATACCTGCTAAATACAGATTGGGGATATCCTTCCTATATATAATATAGGATTCATTGTTTTAATTAAGTAATTATAGTTAGAAGCTTTCAAGTAGTCATTGTAGGGAAAGACATTAATTATGTACTTGAATGAAAATGTATTTCACTTATATTCCAGCTGCCATACACCAACAACAATTTTCTTTAAAAAGTTTATAAAATCATACAGGACTAGAATGAAGGAGTTTTACATTTTAAACCGAACAGATAAAATTGCAATCATCTAAAACTTTTTTTAAACCAAAATTAGAGAGAAAGAGACAGATAAGTGATAGCCTACAAAATATTTAAAATATATTCAAGGACACTCAAAACTTTATGTATTTGGTCATTGCCTACTCAAGCTGAGTTGAAAAGAAAGCCATCTAATTTCTTAACACTTTTGTCAGTCTTATTTCCACGTGATGACATATTAAACTCAGTTTGTTATGATTATTTTTTACCAAAATAACAGCCACAAGTATCCTCTGCATAAAGTAAAAACTAAATAAATATACAATAAATACATGATTGTGTTTTGGGACACTTTATATTCATAAACCAAGTGCTACCACTGATTGCCTTGAATGTTCCATTGAGACTTGTAAAATTTCTTTCCAATCCCAATGCCATTATGGTAGGAACCCTCCTGCACATCTGGCAGTGCCAAATTTGTTTTTTTTTTAATTGAAAAAGCTTGTGATATTCAAGAATTATTATTACTATTATTATTATTATTATAGCAGCTGGGAACCATTGCTGGGTCAATTTCAATGTCTTTTAGAATATTAACCACTTTACTATGATAAATAAAAAATAGCATTTCTGGTCATAAATATAATTTGTGAGAACATTATCTAGATTTTCTTTTGTTTTCTGTTTTTTCCCTGAAGTGCTACTGTGCTACTTGATTCAGTGTATATGGTAATTTTAATGTCACACTTGTCATTCTAATACAGTCATAAAATCATGCGTAAGATTCTCAAGCCCTCAGTAAGTGACAATAAGTACTGTTAACAGAACAACTGAATTGGGTTGATACACGTACCTCTAAACGTAGTAGTGCTTGATAATAGGATAAAAAGAAGCAAGAAACCAACTATTCTTGCCTTCCAGAGACCCTTATTAAGATTTGGTGAAGTATTTTCTCGAACTGTTACCTGAATCATTTTGGGATATAGATAATGTGCTAAAAATAGAGGCTGAACTGCTGGTGAATGAGGAGTTAAAAATCAGAATGGTGGCCTGTGTTTGGTTACTTTTTGAGGCTTTCAGGGGCAATAGTTAAAAGAGTATCACAAAGTTAGACCCGAAATGGTCAGTTTGAAAACAAAGAGAAAAGTACACATGGTTTTGTTAACACAGGCCCTCTCTGCCTATAGCTTGCAATCCAGGGTTACTAAGGGTCCACCTTCAAAACTTAGAGCTTGGCAGGGTTAAAAAAGTCAACTTTTTGTTTGCGAAGTTGAAGCTTGTATAAATGCTGGCATGGAAACATCAGCCTTATTAGGAGGATTCAAGTGACGTGAACTCTTCAGCAGCTTTCATAGGACAAACCTTCTAGCAAAGACTCAATTATAAGCCATGCCTACATATCCTAGCTTAAATATGTGTCAGCAGTTGATGTAGGCTATAGATACAGGAGTACAAAATTGATTAAAGGCAAATAGACAAGAACCTAGTAAAATCTGAGAGAAATATACTAGCAACAAAATACTAAATCTGGCTAGGAAACATATGTGGAAATCCCTGAGCCTCCATGCTTGCATCAATGTGAAGAGGGATGCTAACAAGGTGGATCCTACGGAAGAAGTCTCTTCCCCAGTAACCAGTTTAGATGTGGATGGGAAGGAAAACAGATAGAAAAATACCTCCCTCAGTGATAGAAGTAAATATTTTGTAACAGCAGGAACAGACAGATTGCCTACTCTGGAAATGTACTTCACTTTCAGGACAGGATTTTCTGCTGTTATTATCTAGCAGGGTAAGATATGTCCTCTCAATAGCATTTATTGTGTGTTTGCAATGATTCACTTGAAAAACGTTTTAAAAATTTACCCATTGACAGGCCAGGCATGGTGGCTCACACCTGTGATCTTAGCACTTTGGGAGGTCAAGGTAGGAAGATTGCTGAGTCCAGGAGTTCAAGACCAGCTTGAGCAACATGGCAAAACCACCTTCTCTACAAAAAAATACAAACATTAGCTGGGTGTGATGGTGTATGCCTGTAGTCCCAGCTAATTGGGAAGCTGAGGTGGAAGGATCACCTGAGCCTGGGAGGTAGCCATGATAGTGCCAATATACTCCAGCCTGAGAAACAGAGTGAAACCGTGTCTCGAAAAAAAAAAAAAAGTCTATTGAAAAATTTTAGTTTTATATGTTTATCAAGTATAAAGTAATGTTATAATTTTTGAATACAATGTGGAATTATTAAATCAAGCTAACCTTTCCATCACCCCAAATATTTGACATTTTTGTGATGAGAACATTTGAAATTTACTCTTTTAGTGACGTTGAAATGTACAATATTAAATTAGAGGTATTCATCATGCTGTGTAATAGATCTAAAACAAACAAATTTATTCTAATTGATGTTTTACACCTTTGATTATCATCTCCCTATTATTTCCACCCCACCAATCTCTCCTTTCGTGAATTTAATTATTTTAGATTCCACATATAGGTGAGAAACTTGTGATATTTGTCTTCTTGTTTGGCTTATTTCACTTAGTATAATGTTCTGCAATTCTATTCATGTTGTTGCAAGTGATAAGGTATCTTCCTTGGTTTAGGCTGAATAGTATTCCATTGGGGATATATACCACATTTTCTTTATCTGTTCACCTAGTGATGGTCATCTAGATTGATTCCATAACTTGGCTATTGTGAATAGTGCTGCAATAAACATGGATGTGCAAACATCTATTAGACATACTGATTTTACATCTTTTGAGTGAAAACGCAGAAGTGGCATTGCTGGTAATTGAATTTTTAGTGCTTTTTGGCAACCTTCATACAGTTTTCCATAATGCTTTTCCTATACTTTATCATCAACAGCATCCACATCCTTGCTGACACTTATTAACATTCATCTTTTTAATAATAACTATTTTAACAGAATGCGAGGTGTTAAATCTTTGTGGTTTTAATTTGCATCTTCTTAATGATTAGGTATGTCAAGCATCTTTTCTTGAATCTGTTAGCCATTTGCATGTCTTCTTTTGAGAAATGTCTATGTAGGTCCTTTATTCATTTCTTAATCAGATTATTTGTTTTCAGTCTATAGAGTTGTTTGAGCTCCTTATATATTTTGGATACTAATTCCTTATCAGATGTATGACTTGCAAATATTTTCTACCCATCCTTAGGTTGTCTTTTCAACACTGTTAGTTGTTTCCTTTGCTATGCAGAATCATTTTATTTGGATATAATCCGATTTGTCTATTTTTGCTTTTGTTGCCTATGCTTTGGGGGTCAAATCTAAAAACTCATTGCTCAGAGCATTATTGTATAGTTTTTGCCCCTATGTTTTCTTCTAGACATTTTAAAGTTTCATGTTTTATGTTTAAGTATTTAATCAATTTTGAGTGGATTTGTGTATATGGTGTGAGATAAGGGTCCAATTTCATTCCTTTGCATAAGGACATCCAGTTTGCCCAATACCATTTATTGAAGAGTCTTTTTTCCATTGTTTATTCTTGGGAACTTTGTTGAAAATCAATTGACTATAAATGTGTGGAATTCCAAAAATCTGTAATAGCCAAAGCAATCATGAGCAAAAAAGAACAAAACCGGAGGCATCACACTACCTGATTTCAAACTATAGTGCAAAGCATTAGTAATCACAATAGCATGGTACTAGCATAAAAGTAGACACACTGGGTAATGGAACAGAATAGAGAGCAGAGAAATGAACCCATGCATCTATGGTCAACCATTCACTTTTAAAATTACAAATTAAGTTATGGTGTTTCTTCTCCACGATTGTATTAGTTGTGCTGTTCAAGGAAAATGTCTTCTGTTTTAATCACAAATCTCTAAAACATGAGTTGTCATGTCTGTTTTATCAGAGAGTAATACATGCTATTTAGATAATCTTAGAAAGGGTGCCATATTTGATAAACAGATGAGCCCTTGGGGTGGTCCCCCTTGGTAAAGAGGTATGTATCTTCCAAGAAAAATGAGTAAGATTGTTGAAGAGCCAATGGTGGAACTACTGTAGGTACCATTAGTTTGTTTTCCACAATTCATTCCTAACTTTCTTGCCCCAAGACAATTCACAGAACAGCTCATTTTGTAGTCTCTCTTGAAGCTAGAAATTGTCATGTTGCCCAATTCTGGCCAAGGTAATCAAAGAATAATTTTGCTGAGGACTTGTTCAAATATAATTTGCTGAGAAGAAATAAGCATAAGAAAAGAGCTGGCTGGTGTCACTTTTTCTCTTGGGTTTCTGCCTTAAAAATGTGATTTCTACAGCTATGGAAACTATTTATCACAATATGCAAGAAGGATTAGGAAAAATAGCAGATAAAGAATTAGAAATAAAATAGGTATGCTTGTAGTTTTAATTGCTGATTTATCCATAAAACAATCATCCTTTTGCTGCCTTTTAAGATAAACAATAAATAACATTATAGTGAAAATTTGTTACTTGCAGTTTAAAGTATTTTAAACTTCTATGTGTTGATTGACCATTAATTAATAAACTTTACCTCAATGTACACCATATGATTTAGAAAATCAGAACTTGTAGACTGTCACATTGGGAGAGATTTTTATGTAGAATCAATGAGTCATAGCATTCTGTGCATTGTTTGCTAGTCTTTAAAGAATAGCTCAGGTAAAACTGGGATGTGATTTGTAAAGTACAATTTCTAGAATCCCAGCTGTCTATAGAAGATGGAGGCTCATTTCATATGTTATATCTAAACATTAAGTTGCCTTCTGCATCAGTTCTAGCAAAGGGCCCAGTATCAGTATGAGAGTCATAGTTGATGGCTGATTGGAGCAACAAATAAATGTTTTAAAACTAAAACCTACAGATTTAATAGATGAAAAGCAGTATTCATATACAAGAACATAAGAAAGCATATGTTATTGAAGTTTTAAAAATGATACAAATAGAATTTTCATTGCCAGCAATTAGTAGAAAAAACTGCAATGGATCTTCTGTTGAAATACTAATAAAAGAGCTACATAAAATGTAACAAATATATTTTTAAATGCCTTTCTGAAGTGGAAATAAATTAAAGCATTCATAAAGGTTAAAAACAGTGAAAGTGCAATCTAGGAATGAGATGTACTCAAAGGTTAACTTTTACCCTTTGTTAAGGCACCAAGTCCATGGGATCTTAAGTTTCCATTTTGATGGCTATTCGGAGTATAGAAGACATAAGATAAAGCCTTGGGCATGCTTAAAGGAAGGAATAAGATAGAAGATTGGTCCATAAAGCTGAGTTTCCAAAAGATTACACCTAAAATAAACCCACAGCAGAAGGAATGGTAAATAAAATTACTTATGTCACTAGTATTGTATGAGGAGGAAAAAATTATCCTTCGAGAACTTATGACCATAACATAGTTTTCACGTAGACTTGATCCTCAGCTTTGTAGAACTCATTTGGTGGGAGTCCCCAGGCAACTAACTAAACTAACCAAATAACTAAATGTAAAATCTACGCTAAAAAATGTTAACTGCAATTCAGAATTCTTATGCATAGATACAAATCAAGAAACCCACAGGAAAAAAGAAAAAGTACCATGAGTGAAAACTAGCAGAAGTATACTTTCAGAGACATCATATACTAACTATCTTAGAAAATAATTTAAATAAACATGTTGTATGTATTTCAGGAAAGTTTAAGCAGTTTAAACATTTGAATGAGGATTGATATGGTTTGGTTCTGTGTCCCCACCCAAATCTCACCTTGAATTGAAATAATCCCTATGTGTCAAGGGCAGGACCTGGTGGAGATAATTGAATCATGGGGGTGGTTTCCCCCATGCTCTTCTCAAGATAGTGTGTGAGTTCTAATGAGTTCTGATGGTTTTATAGAGGGCCTTTTTCCCTGTTTGCTCGGCACTTCTTCCTGCTGCCCTTTGAAGAAGGTGCCTTTCTTCCTTTTCACCTTCTGCCATGATTGTAAGTTTCCTGAGGCGTTCCCAGCCATTCAGTACTGTGAGTCAATTAAACCTCTTTTCTTTATATGTTACCCAGTCTTGATATTTCTTCATAGCAGCATGAGAACAGACTAATACAAGGATCAAGAAAGGTAAAAAATGTATGTACAGATTTAGAAAGAAATCTAGTGGCAGTTTTAGAAATGGAATTAGTACTCGAAGGAAACAATTCATTGCATTAAAGCAGAATCAAGAACTGGAAGACAAACTAAAGAAAATATTCATGAGATAATTCACAAATAGTTAAAAATATCAAATACTGGTTATAAGACATAGAAAGTGAACTAAGGAAGGCTGAATTAAGTGTAATTAAAATTTTAAAAAGAAAGACTAGCAGGAATAGGTGAAAGGCAATAATTGAAAACTAAATATACTTATGAATTTTGAGATATAATTATGAATTATGAAATTGTGAACATAATATACAGAATAAATGTAAAATATTCAACATTTTATCCTGGAAAAAGATCAAGAAATCAGCACCAGGGTCAATACAAATAAATTCTGAACAAAATATATTATACTATAATATGCAATATAATAATAGTACTATAATAGTAACTATAGTAGTATAGTAATGTAAAAAGTAATAAAGCCTCAGTGACAAAGAGAATGTTTTAGAAGTGGCAAGGAAAGATAGATCTTTTGTAATGATATGACAATAGGCTGGTATCTCAGCAGCAACAATGGAAGACAGAAGGCACTGTAATAATAAGTTCAATATGTTGAAAGAAAATACCTTATAAATTTATAATTTCATTGTAAGAAATACTATCTTTCAATAACCAAGTTGAAAGAAAATATTTGTTTTCAGGCAAAAGAACAAAAATATAAAGAAATTGACTCCAACTGACCCATTGAACAAACCTCCAAAGATAGTAATAGCTGTAGTTGGAAACAATTTCTGCTTGAAGCTTTAACATATAAGTAGATAAGAAAAATAATGTTTTTTTCTAACTGTGTAATCTTTATTTTACTTTCTTATCTCAAAAAAATCACCTAGGACCCATACTCTCATCCTCAGTTTCCTTATCAAGGCAGTATTGACTTCATTAGGTTTATAATATGGATAAATTCTTAGCAAGAAAATTAGTAGATAATAAACATTTGGCATATGTTACACATAATTCTGATGATGTCTTTGTATCGATATCCAACGTAAGCTAACAAAGGTATGTGTTTATTTTTGTTCTGTACCAATCAGAACATAAATGGCAACATGAAAATTTATGGCAAAGAAAGTACAAAAATAAAATCTCGATTTACATTTCCATGTTTATAATGAAAGTTGTGAAAGGCATACAAAATCACAATGTTGAAAATTCAAAATTTCAAAAACCTAAGGTTATCGTGTATGATTATGATGTCAAATAATAATCTACTTTATCATGTCTATGACTTTAATTGTCTGGTTCCGATTAAAGTTGTGATCTCTGGAGAAAAGTATGTGAAAAGTAGCAGTCAACTGCTCAATAAACATTTATTAAAAATTTATTTTACTTAAAATTTATCTTTTGGTGGATAATTGTGAACATTCAATGTTTCTCAAATCTGTGCATTGCCAAAACAAAACAAAAACCAATATATGTAATAAGCATTTTATATATATATAAAATATATAATATATATTTTACATATATAACATATACATAGTATGTATTATATATAACATGTATACAATACATATTACATATATTACATATAACATATATACACATAGTGTGCACAGTATAATTTTTTTTAACTTTTATTTTAAGCTCAGAAGTACAAGTGCAGGTTTGTTAACATAGGTAAACTTGCATCGTGGGAGTTTTTACAGTTCCTAGCATTTCTGTGAAAATACGTTGTGAACTTTGCCAACGTAATCTCCACAAATTTCCTCTCTTTTTACAGATACATAGGGACAGGTAACTTTGAACACTTAATGTGGCACCATGAAGAGGAGTCAGACAAAACCTTCTAGGTAAGTAGTTTTGAAAAGTTTAGTCTACCTGTGGACTTTAGTTTCCTTATATGTTTTGACATAATAGAATGATATGCCATTTCTGGGAGAGTGACAAATAGGCCATGGGGTTTTATGATAATTAAATAAGATAAATCATGCAAAGTGTGTAAAAATGGGCATGACACATAGTAAACCAAAATATTACTTCCCCTTTGCACCTGTATGCCATTCATCGTGCTAGATGATTTATTTCTTATTTGATTTGCTTTTTCTAATGACCAGAGAAGTCTGATTTTAAAGACTGAAGATAAGCAAATTAACCAAACAATCAAAACACATTTTGATTGACATCCCTTTTTCAATGCAATTTCCTCAACTTTCAAATATAAATATTCTAACTGCTTCCTCATTCTCCTATCCAACAGGTCTTTTAAGACACCAGAACTAATTTTCATTCCACCTCTCATTATTGAAACTAATAGTAGCTACCATTTATTGTGTATATGCAATTTCTCAGAACCTATATGAAGAGCTTTATACCATTAAATTTAAATAAATATCTGGTGCCTTTTTATTAGTTTGTGTCCTGATTAATATTATTGTAGCATGTGACATTCATGACAATTTGTGTCTTAGAAAAGTGTTTTTCCTGATTCAGAGGTATTGCACACTTCAAACACATCACTCTCCTTTCTCAGTTCCTGACTGAAGCCGTTAAAAATCAAACTTAAGGCCTAGTATTCCTAGTATTTGGGAAGCTGAGGCAGAAGAACCACTTGAGGCCAGGAGTTTGACACTAGTCTGGGCAGTATAGCAAGACTCTGTCGCTACAATTTTTTTTTTTTTTTTTTTTTTTTGGCAACATAGCAAGACTCTGTCTCTACAGAATTTTTTTTTGTTTTAATTAGCCAAACCTGGTGGCATATGCCTGTAGTACTAGCTACTAAGGAGGCTGAGGAAGGAGGATCACTAGAGCCCAGGAGTTTAAGGCTGCAACGAGGTATGATTGTGCCACTGAACTCCAGCCTGGGCAACAGAGTGAGACTTTCTTAAAAAAATAAAATAAAATAACTAAATTAAAATTAAAATCACAGTTATATTGAGGCTACGGAGCAAGATGGCCTAGTAGAACCCTCCAGCAATTGTACCCCCCTTGCAGAAACATAAACTTGAACAACAATGCATGCAACAAGAAAGCACTTTTGTAAGAAACAAAACATCATTTGAGAGAACACAGTACCTGGTCTTAGCATAATGACAAGAAAATATGCATTGAATAGGATTGGAAGAACAGTCTTGAACAGCCTATACCACACCTCCTCCAACCCCAGGGAGCACAGTCTGAAAAGACAATCTGTGTGCTTGGGGAGGAAAAGCAAGGGGAGTGTGGGATTATGCATTGGAACTCAGTGCCACCCTGTCACTATGCAACACAACACAGGAAAAATTTCTGCCATTGCCCACAGAGGGAGCATTTAGAATAGCCCTGGACGTGAAGGGAATCTATTGTCCTGGCAGAAGGAATGTGAGTCCCAACCTTCTTTACCACTGGCTGACTAAAGTGACCTTGAGCCTTGAATAAATTTCAGTGACAACTAAACCATCCTGAGTGCAGTCCTTGAATGAGCCCTGGTGCCACACTGCTCAGAGGCTGTGGGCCCAGGGTTCAACCCAGCATGACACTAGCTGCAGTGGCCATGGGAGAGCCTATGCCACCCCTGCCCCAATGCCAGACAGTGCACTGTAGACAAAGACTCCTTCAATTTGGATGAAAGAGTAAAGAATACAGAGGACTTTGTCTTCCAACTGAATATCAGCCCAACCACATTAAAATAAAGCACCAAGGAGAATCCCAAAGCCCCCAATTCCAGGTCATTATTACTAGGTCATTGCTTCTAGACCCACTGTGAGCCAGAAAGAAATCTACTTCTCTGGTAGGATGGACCAAGTCTAGCAGGATTCACCACTAGGTGCTGGTTAAAATGGCCTCTGGCCTTGAATAAACATTGGTGGCAGTCACACAATAGCAGCCATGGGCCTTTGGCAAGCTACAGTAATGTGCTGGTCTGGGAGACTCTGGGCTTCACGTGCAAGCTGGTATAATGCCAGCTGCAGCAGCCATGGAATTGCTAACATTACCCCTCCCCCACCTCCAGGCATCTTAGCATAGAGAGAGGCTCTTTCTACTAGAATAAAGAGAAGGAAGAGAGCAAGGGACTTTCCCTGGGAACCTAGGGAAATCTCCCTCGTCTTCCTTATGCCCATCAGGGCTGGGTATTTAGGAGTCTGCAAGAGTTGCAGCATATTGGGCTTAGTGTGCCACGTAGTGTGAAAATGGCTGCAGTGACCACAGGCTTACGGAACTCAAAACTCAGTCCCCTTTGAATTCTTGGAAGGCCTCTGAAGACGGACAGTTACAAACAAGACCAGACCGTGAAGACAAGAATAAATAGTCTTCAATGCCCAGACATCAATGAATGTCCACAAGCATCAAGGATGTCCAGGAAGATATGATCATACCAAATGGAATAAATAAGGCACCAATGACTAACCCTGAAGGACAGAGACATGTGATCCCTTACCCAGAGAATATAAAATAGCTGTTTTGAGGAAGCTCAATGAATTTCAAGAAAACAGATGGAAGGAATCCATAAATTTATCAGATAAATTTAACAAAGAAATTGAAATAATTTAAAAAATCAAACAAATTTTGGAGCCACAAAATAACAATTAACAAAACTGAAAAATGCATTAGAGTGTCTCAACAGCAGAACTGATCAAATGGAGGAAAGAATTAGTGAGCTCAAAGTCAGGCTACTTGAAAGTTACATAGAGGAGAAAAAAGACAAAAGAGTGAAGAATGTTTACAAGATCCAGAAAATAGACTCAAA
Source organism: Hylobates moloch (assembly GCF_009828535.3). Classification (NCBI taxonomy): domain Eukaryota; kingdom Metazoa; phylum Chordata; class Mammalia; order Primates; family Hylobatidae; genus Hylobates; species Hylobates moloch. The sequence goes on along the minus strand of NW_026652276.1, from coordinate 176,176,158 downwards.
GGGGCAAATCTGAGACTTATAGGCCTTAAAGAAGAAGTAAAGGTAAAAATAGGGGTAGAAAGTTTATTCAAAGAAATGACAACTGAGATCTTTCCAAATCTAGATGAAGACATATTCTTTGAAGTCATGTGATCATTTTAATAAATGCCACAAAAGCATTCAATAACATTCAACATCCTTTCATGACCAAAGCTCTCAACAAACTGGGTTTAGACGAAATATCTCAAATCAATATAGGTCATATGTGAAAAACCCATGGCTAGCATCACACTGAATTGGGAAAAACTGAAAGCTTTTCCTGTAAGAACTGGAACAAGAAAATATTTCCTATTTTCACCAATTTTATTAAATACAGTACTAGAAGTCCTAGCAAGAGCAACTGGACAAGAGAAAGTAATAAAGGGCATTAGAAATTAGGAAGGAAGAAGTCAAATTGTCCTTGCAGATGACATTATCTTATACTTACAGAAACCTAAGGATTCTGCAAAAAGACTGTTACAACTGACAAATTCAGTAAGATTGCGGGATACAAAATCAAAATACAAAAACCAGCAGCATTTCTATATGTCAATAGTGAACAATTTGAAAAAGAAATCAAGAAAACAATTCCATTTAAAATAGCTACAAAAAATACCCAGGAATAAATTTAACCGAAAAAGTGAGAGATCTCTACAATGAAAGTGATAAAACGCTAATGAAAGAAATTGAAGATGACACAAACAATGGAAAAATATTCAATTTTCATGGATTGAAAGAATTGTGTTAAAATGTTGATGATACCAAATGCAGTCTATAGATTCAATGAAATCTCTACAAAAATACCAATGATCTTGTTCACAGAAATAGAAAAAAAAAAAACACACTAAAATTTGCATGGAACTACAGAAGATCCTGACATAGCCACAGCAATTCTTGGCAAAGAGAATAAAGCTGGAGGCATCACTTCACCTGACTTCAGAATATACTGCAAAGCTATAGTAATGAAAACAGCATGGTACTAGCATAAAAGCAGACACATAGACCAATGGAACAGAATGGGGGACCAAGAAATAAATACACACATTTAAAGCCAAATGATTTTTCAGAAATGCACCAAGAACATATGTTGGATAATGGAGAGTGTCTGTAATAAATGGTGCTAATAAAACTGGATATCCATATCAGACAAATGAAACTAGACCCCTTTATCTATCATCATATAAAAAATCAACTCTGGGTTAAAGATAAACCAAAGACCTGAAACTATGAAACTATTAGAAGAAAACAGGGAAATGCTTCACGACACTGTTCTGGGCAAAGATTGTTTGAGCACCTCACAATCACACACAATCAAAGCAAAAATTGGCAAATGGGATTACATCAAACTAAAAGCTTCTGCACAGCAAAGGAAACAATCAAGAAAGTGAAGAGACAACCTCTTGGGAGAAAATATTTGTGAATTATCCACCCAACAAAGAGTTAATTGCCAGAACATATAAGGAAGACAAACCATTGTGTAGCAAACAAACAAACAAAATAAAACAAAACAAAATCTAATTTAAAAATAAAAAAGTCCCGGATAGACATTTCTTAAAATTGACATGACGGCTGGGTATATGGAAAAATGCTCAACATCATTCATACCTGATTATCAGGAAAATGCAAATCAAATATCATCTCATCCTAGTTAGAATGCTATTAACAAAAATACAAAACATAACAATTGCTGGCAACAGTGTGGAGAAAGTGGGGAACACTTGTACACTGTTGGTGAGACTATAAATTAGTACAGCCATTATGGAAAATAATATGGACATTCCTCAAAAAACTATAATTAGAACTACCATATAATTCATCAATCCCCCAGCTGGGTATGTATCCCAAAGAAAGGAAATCAGTATATCAAAGAGATATCTTCACTCCCATGTTTAGTGCAGCACTATTTATAACCAAGATACAGAATCAACCTAAGTGTCCATCAATGGATGTATAAAGATAATGTGGTGTATGTACATGATGGAATATTATTCAGCCACAAAAAATATTATTATTAATGGATGAATAAATAAAGATAATGTGGTATATATAGATGATGGAATATTACCCAGCCACAAAAAGAAAAATATTCTATTACTTTCAGTAACATAGATGGAAGTAGAGGGCATTATATTAAGTGAAATAGACAAGGTATAGAAAGACAAATATCACATGTTCTCATTCATATCTGGGGGCTAAAACAATTGACCTTATGGAAATAGTGACTACAATGTTGGCGAGTCCAGGAAGGGTAGTGGGGTAGAGAGTTGAAGACAGATTGGTTTACAAAAATACAGTTGGGAGTGTGAGCAACACAGAAGACTGGTGATTTCAGCATTTCCAACTGAGGTGCCAGGTTCATCTCACTGGGGAGTGCTGGACAGTGGGTTCAGGACAGTGGGTGCAGTGCACTGTGCATGAGCCGAAGCAGGGCGAGGCATCACCTCACCTGGGAAGCGCAAGGGGTCAGGGAATTCCTTTTCCTAGTCAAAGAAAGGGGTGACAGGCGGCACCTGGAAAATTGGGTCACTCCCACCCTAATACTGCGCTTTTCCAATGGGCTTAACAAATGGCACACCAGGAGATTATATCCTGCACCTGGCTCGGAGGGTCCTACGCCCATGGAGCCTCGCTCATTGCTAGCACAGCAGTCTGAGATCAAACTGCAAGGCGGCAGCGAGGCTGGAGGAGAGGTGCCTGCCATTGCCCAGGCTTGAGTAGGTAAACAAAGCAGCTAGGAAGCTCAAACTGGGTGGAGTCCACCACAGCTCAAGGAGGCCTGCCTGCCTCTGTAGGCTCCACCTCTGGGGGCAGGGCACAGACAAACAAAAGACAGCAATAACCTCTGCAGACTTAAATGTTCCTGTCTGACAGCTTTGAAGAGAGTAGTGGTTCTCCCAGCATGCAGCTTGAGATCTGAGAATGGGCAGACTGCCTCCTCAAGTGAGTCCCTGACCCCCTAGTAGCCTAACTGGGAGGCACCCCCAGTAGGGGCAGACTGACACCTCACACAGCCGGGTACTCATCTGAGACAAAACTTCCAGAGGAACGATCAGGCAGCAGCATATGTGGTTAACCAATATCCACTGTTCTGCAGCCACCACTGCTGATACCCAGGCAAACAGGGTCAGGAATGGACCTCCAGCAAACTCCAACAGATCTGCAGCTGAGGGTCCTGCCTTTTAGAAGGAAAAATAACAAACAGAAAGGACATCCACAGCAAAAATCCATCTGTAGGTTACCATCATCAAAGACCAAAGGTAGATAAAACCACAAAGATGGGGAAAAAACAGAGCAGAAAAACCAGAAACTCTAAAAATCCGAGCGCCTCTCCTCCTCCAAAGGAACGCAGCTCCTCACTAGCAACAGAACAAAGCTGGATGGAGAATGACTTCGACGAGCTGAGAGAAGAAGGCTTCAGAAGATCAATCTACTCCGAGCTGAAGGAGGAAGTTCGAACCAATGGCAAAGAAGTTATAAACTTTGAAAAAAAAAATAGACGAATGGATAAGTAGAATAACCAACGCAGAGAAATCCTTAAAGGACCTGATGGAGCTGAAAACCACGGCACGAGAACTACGTGACGAATGCACAAGCCTCAGTAACTGATGCGATCAATTGGAAGAAAGGGTATCGGCGATGGAAGACGAAATGAATGAAATGAAGCGAGAAGAGAAGTTTAAAGAAAAAAGAATAAAAAGAAACAAACAAAGCCTCCAAGAAAAATGGGACTATGTGAAAAGATCAAATCTATGTCTAACTGGTGTACCTGAAAGTGACAGGGAGAATGGAACCAAGTTGGAAAACACTCTGCAGGATATCATCCAGGAGAACTTCCCCAATCTAGCAAAGCAGGCCAACATTCAAATTCAGGAAATACAGAGAATGCCACAAAGACACTCTTCAAGAAGAGCAACTCCAAGACACAAAATTGTCAGGTTCACTAAAGCAGAAATGAAGGAAAAAATGTTAAGGGCAGCCAGAGAGAAAGGTCAGGTTACCCACAAAGGGAAGCCCATCAGACTAACAGCTGATCTCTCGGCAGAAACTCTACAAGCCAGAAGAGAGTGGGGGCCAATATTCAACATTCTTAAAGACAAGAATTTTCAACCCAGAATTTCATATCCAGCCAAACTAAGTTTCATAAGTGAAGGAGAAATAAAATACTTTACAGACAAGCAAATGCTGAGAGATTTTGTCATTACCAGGCCTGCCCTAAAAGAGCTCCTGAAGGAAGCACTAAACATGGAAAGGAACAACCAGTACCAGCCACTGCAAAAACATGCCAAATTCTAAAGACCATCAAGGCTAGGAAGAAACTGCATCAACTAATGAGCAAAATAACCAGCTAACATCATAATGACAAGATCAATATCACACATAACAATATTAACCTTAAATGTAAATGGACTAAATGCTCCAATTAAAAGGCACAGGCTGGCAAATTGGATAAAGAGTCAAGACCCATCAGTGTGCCATATTCAGGAAACCCACCTCACATGCAGAGACACACATAGGTGCAAAATAAAGGGATGGAGGAAGATCTACCAAGCAAATGGAAAACAAAAAAAGGCAGGGGTTGCAATCCTAGTCTCAGATAAAACAGACTTTAAAACAACAAAGATGAAAAGAGACAAAGAAGGCCATTACATAAAGGTAAAGTGATCAATTCAACAAGAAGAAGTAACTATCCTAAATATATATGCACCCAATACAGGAGCACCCAGATTCATAAAGCAAGTCCTTAGTGACCTACAAAGAGACTTAGACTCCCACACAATAATAATGGGAGATTTTAACACCCCACTGTCAACATTAGACAGATCAACGAGACAGAAAATTAACAAGGATATCCAGAAATTGAACTCAGCTCTGCACCAAGCAGACCTAATAGACATCTACAGAACTCTCCACCCCAAATCAACAGAATATACATTTTTTTCAGCACCACACCACACCTATTCCAAAATTGACCACATAGTTGAAAGTAAAGCACTCCTCAGCAAATGTAAAAGAACAGAAATTATAACAAACTGTCTCTCAGACCACAGTGCAATCAAACTAGAACTCAGGATTAAGAAACTCAAAACTGCTCAACTACACGGAAACTGAACAACCTGCTCTTGAATGACTACTGGATACATAACGAAATGAAGGCAGAAATAAAGATGTTCTTTGAAACCAACGAGAACAGACACACAACATGCCAGCATCTCTGGGACACATTCAAAGCAGTGTGTAGAGGGAAATTTATAGCACTAAATGCCCACAAGAGAAAGCAGGAAAGATCTAAAATTAACACACTAACATCACAATTAAAAGAACTAGAGAAGCAAGAGCAAACACATTCAAAAGCTAGCAGAAGGCAAAAAATAACTAAGATCAGAGCAGAACTGAAGGAAATAGAGACACAAAAAACCCTTCAAAAAATTAATGAATCCAGGAGCTGGTTTTTTGAAAAGATCAACAAAATTGATAGACAGTTAGAAAGACTAATAAAGAAGAAAAGAGAGAAGAATCAAATAGACACAATAAAAAATGATAAAGGGGATATCACCACTGATCCCACAGAAATACAAACTACCATCAGAGAATACTATAAACAAGTCTAGGCAAATAAACTAGAAAATCTAGAAGAAATGGATAAATTCCTTGACACAGACACCCTCCCAAGACTAAACCAGGAAGAAGTTGAATCTCTGAATAGACCAATAACAGGCTCCGAAATTGAGGCCATAATTAATAGCTTACCAACCAAAAAAAGTCCAGGACCAGATGGATTCACAGCTGAATTCTACCAGAGGTACAAAGAGGAGCTGGTACCATTCCTTCTGAAATTATTCCAATCAATAGAAAAAGAGGGAATCCTCCCTAACTCATTTTATGAGGCCAGCATCATCCTGATACAAAAGCCTGGCAGAGACACAACAAAAAAAGAGAATTTTAGACCAATATCCTTGATGAACATTGACGCAAAAATCCTGCATAAAATACTGGCAAACCAAATCCAGCAACACATCAAAAAGCTTATCCACCATGATCAAGTGGGCTTCATCCCTGGGATGCAAGGCTGGTTCAACATACAAAAATCAATAAACATAATCCAGCATATAAAAAGAACCAAAGACAAAAACCACATGATGACCTCAATAGATGCAGAAAAGGCCTTTGACAAAATTCAACAACCCTTCATGCTAAAAACTCTCAATAAATTAGGTATTGATGGGACGTATCTCAAAATAATAAGATCTATCTATGACAAAACCAAAGCCAATATCATACTGAATGGGCAAAAACTGGAAGCATTCCCTTTGAAAACTGGCACAAGATAGGGATGCCCTCTCTCACCACTCCTATTCAACACAGTGTTGGAAGTTCTGGCCAGGGCAATCAGGCAGGAGAAGGAAATAAAGGGCATTCAATTAGGAAAAGAGGAAGTCAAATTGTCCCTGTTTGCAGATGACATGACTGTCTATCTAGAAAACCCCATTGTCTCAGCCCAAAATCTCCTTAAGCTGATAAGCAACTTCAGCAAAGTCTCAGGATACAAAATCAATGTGCAAAAATCACAAGCATTCTTATACACCAATAACAGACAAACAGAGAGCCAAATCATGAGTGAACTCCCATTCACAATTGCTTCAAAGAGAATAAAATACCTAGGAATCCAACTTACAAGGGATGTGAAGGACCTCTTCAAGGAGAACAACAAACCACTGCTCAATGAAATCAAAGAGGATACAAACAAATGGAAGAACATTCCATGCTCATGGGTAGGAAGAATCAATATCGTGAAAATGGCCATACTGCCCAAGGTAATTTATAGATTCAATGCCATCCTCATCAAGCTACCAATGACTTTCTTCACAGAATTGGAAAAAACTACTTTAAAGTTCATATGGAACCAAAAAAGAGCCCACATTGCCAAGTCAATCCTAAGGTAAAAGAACAAAGCTGGAGGCATCACCCTATCTGACTTCAAACTATACTACAAGGCTACAGTAACCAAAACAGCATGGTACTGGTACCAAAACAGAGATATAGACCAATGGAACAGAACAGAGCCCTCAGAAATAATGCCACCTATCTACAACTATCTGATCTTTGATAAACCTGACAAAAACAAGCAATGGGGAAGGGATTCCCTATTTAATAAATGGTGCTGGGAAAACTGGCTGGCCATATGTAGAAAGCTGAAACTGGATCCCTTCCTTACACCTTATACAAAAATTAATTCAAGATGGATTAAAGACTTACATGTTAGACCCAAAACCATAAAAACCCTAGAAGAACACCTAGGCAATACCATTCAGGACATCAGCATGGGCAAGGACTTCATGTCTAAAACACCAAATGCAATGGTAACAAAAGCCAAAATTGACAAATGGGATCTAATTAAACTAAAGAGCTTCTGCACAGCAAAAGAAACCACCATCAGAGTGAACAGGCAACCTACAGAATGGGAGAAAATTTTTGCAATCTACTCATCTGACAAAGGGCTAATATCCAGAATCTACAATGAACTCAAACAAATTTACAAGAAAAAAACAAACAATGCCATCAAAAAGTGGGCAAAGGATATGAACAGACACTTCTCAAAAGAAGACATTTATGCAGCCAAAACAAACATGAAAACATGCTCGTCATCACTGGCCATCAGAGAAATGCAAATGAAAACCACAATGAGATAGCATCTCACACCAGTTAGAATGGCCATCATTAAAAAGTCAGGAAACAACAGGTGCTGGAGAGGATGTGGAGAAATAGGAACACTTTTACACTGTTGGTGGGACTGTAAACTAGTTCAACCATTGTGGAAGTCAGTGTGGCGATTCCTCAGGGAACTATAACTAGAAATACCATTTGACCCAGCCATCCCATTAGTGGGTATATACCCAAAGGATTATAAATCATGCTGCTATAAAGATACATGCACATGTATGTTTATTGCGGCACTATTCACAATAGAAAAGACTTGAAATCAACCCAAATGTCCAACAATGATAGAATGGATTAAGAAAATGTGGCACATATACACCGTGGAATACTATGCAGCCATAAAAAAGGATGAGTTCATGTCCTTTGTAGGGATATGGATGAAGCTGGAAACCATCATTCTCAGCAAACTATCACAAGGACAAAAAAACCAAACACCGTGTGTTCTCACTCATAGGTGGGAATTGAACAATGACAACACATGGACACAGGAAGGGAAACATCACACACTGGGGACTGTTGTGGGGTGGGGGGAGGGTTGAGGGATAGCATTCGGAGTTATACCTAATGCTAAATGATGAGTTATTGGGTGCAGCACACCAATATGGCACATGTATACATATATAACAAACCTGCACGTTGTGCACATGTACCCTAAAACTTAAAGTATAATAATAAAAAAATGTATATACATATTCAAATGTAAAAAAATACAGTTAGATAGAAGGATAAGTTCTATTGTTTGAGAGCACAATAGGACACTGTCATTAAAAATAATTTATTGTACATTTCAAAATATCTAGAAGAATTGGAATGTTCCCCACAAAAATAAATGATACATCTTTGAGGTGATGGATATTTTAATTACCTTAATTTGATTATTACACCTTGGATGCTTGTATCAAAATACCACATGTACCCCATAAATATATACAACTATTACGAATCAATTTTTTTTTTTAAATTATAGTTATATAACAATCTGGTGTTCTATTTTACTTCTGTATTCCTCTAAAATCTGTCATACTGCCACATTATAGATACAAATCCCAATTGCATCTTTCACATTAGCCCTTTTTGTGTTACTTCCTTGGCATTTTACAACTGCCCAAATGTTTTTAGATCAAGACATAAGGGGGAAAGAAACTTTTACATTATTACATTTAACTTAGTATTTACCTGTGATTCATAGCTGAAGTTTACTTACTTCTCTGAAACATATTTAACCATCCATAGATACAAAATAGCTATTGTGTAAATTCTTCTCGTATTAAAAGAAAAAATCTAGTTTGTGTTTGATTTAGTAGTTCCCAAATGAGAATAATAATGCAAATGTGTTTTCTCGATCACTGACTTTCTTGGACCAAATAAGTTAGATAAGAAAAACTAAGCTATGGCATATGATTTCTGGAAACAGTTATTGTTGAAACAAGTTAATTTAGAAAGAAGTTATAAAACTTATGTACAAATTTTATTTATTAGATAATTATGCATTGGTTTCCAAGTTTCTCCTATTGTGAGGTATAAAATACAGAAATATGAATTTTACTAAAATAAATGTAAATTTTACTTACTCCTTTCTTAATAGCTTTCATTTTTCTTGTTTGGAAAAATGATTCATAAGGATCACATAGGGAGTAGCACTGGTTATACTATAACTAATTTTAAAGAAAATTTTTCCATGGAGAAAGACAAAATTGAGTTGAAAATACAAGACTGTTAATACAAGACTATTGATTCCTGTATAAGAATCAACAAAAGTAAACTCATTGTTTCATCTTATGTTATATAACTGTCTGCTCTTAAAGAAAAACACAAATTAACACAATCATTTATACTTTCTATACAATAATAGACATGTATTATTTTATATATTTACCTTTATATTTATAAATATACACAATATATTTTTCATTTGTAAGAATTGACTGCACTTGTTCATCAGGGGGTCATTTTCTTCTATAATTTTCAAGATAAAAGACATTCTTTTAATGTCAGCCTCATGCCTACATGGCTATGTTTTATACTATTAAGCAAGCAACCTGGATTTAATTCCCAACCCAGATTGCACACTCCCCAGACTACTTTGTTCAACACCTGTAAAGAAGAAAATTACTTATGTTACATGAAAGCACCTATTTTAGTTTTAAGGAGAGGTGCTAGTTTCCAATAAAGGAATAGAATGTATTTTTCTTTGTTTTCTGTTGGAAATGTAGTAGTTGTGGCCTTTCAGCAGAATATGTCAAGCCACCCCACAAAGAGTTCCTTTCCCAGTGTATTTATGGCTGCGTGCACCACCACATGTTTTTCGCATAAAGAAAAGAAAAATGCAGGTATTAGAGATTCTAATTATATGTTTCTACAAACTGAATTAACACGGAAATGTCAAATTGCTTGGGGGAGCATTTAACCCTGTACCTCTAGAGCATTCCAAAGTATTTGTGTTTCTATACACTTAGACTCTTAAAAGCTAGTTGACCGTTTTCCCAGGGTATCTGCACCTAAGAGACTAACTAGCTTTATGCTGACACAGTGACAACTATTAGATAGAACTTCAGGTTTTTGTTGTTGCTGTTGTCGGGGGATTGTAACTTTTTATTCCACTCCAAATCTGAAGGTTTAAGATAGAGGAATATAAACTTTCAGTAGGTCAGTGTATTAGCAGATGTTTATATTGTCTGTGTGTTTGTGTATCTGTGTGTGGGTGTATGTTTATGAGACAGAGGGCAAGAAAATCCAGCTAACTGTATCTTAGAAGCATCAACGGAGAGGTAGAGAGATAGCATTCTTCTCCCACCCTGTAATACTTGATTTCTGGACTAGGAAAAAAATTGGTAGCGGTCCACTTGGGATTTTTTATAATATTACAAAATGGCTATGATTATTAATTTATGTTTTAACAAATAACCACATTAAGGGATAAAGTAGAAAGCACAGTCATTGGAGCACAAACTTGAACAGGAATAATAGGACATTTTATTGTCAGGAGGGATTTATCTCTCAGGGATTCTAGAATGCTGGATTTCCTTTGCTTACCATGAGTTATTGATTCTATGTCCTGTTACTTCCATTATGGTGTTTCTAAAATATCAGCCTAACCACTCTTTTGTATTAAACCTATTTCAAAAATAATAGACTACTAATATAATTGCATCAGTTTCTTAAAATATTGACATTGGGGTATAATTACATATATATATTCATATTCTATTATTATAGAAAAATAACTGAAAAAATGCAGTGGCCTCAAATATATTAACTATCTACATTTCAAAATCTGTGTAAACGTTTTATTGAAAAATTGTTAGGCTTTTCCTTATGTATGTTGAGAAATTTTTTGGTATTTTTTATTTTCTCCTGGCAACGGGAAACAGCTGGATTAAAACAACAGTTTAGATTCAGGTTTGTTTTCTTTCTTTTTTCTTTCAAGAAGAGGTCATGGACCACCTGTAAACTGGATCTTGATGGATTAAATAAAAGTTGTAAAATTGAATCTTGGTAATAAAGTAGGTTCTATAAAATAGACACCTTGTATCTCTCTCCATTATTCCATTCTTTGTGGTTCTTCCTTGATTTTAATATGCACTTATTTTAACATACATGATTTCTACAAATTCTACAACAGTTCTTGCTTTCTTTCCTAAGACACCTATAGTGACTTTTCTTATTGTGCTGGGCAAACTTTGAACTCCTAGATGCCATTTATGACAGCTCAAAACGAATGCCTTGATAAGGCTACAAAGCAAAGTGGTGGTTTGAAAAGCCTATTGATGAAAGGTTGGCAGGAAGGCTGTGCTAACCACATACAAGGATCATACATGAGGCTACAGGAGGTCACAGGTTTTTAAGGAGCATGGATCAAGCAGGGTCAGATTGGTTACAGCCAATTGCACAGCACATTCTTTTCCATTCATCCCAAGCTGAATCTCTAATTATGACCTACACGATCAGCGATGAAGCATTAAAAAGTGGAACTGTATTGTTCCATGGTGAGTGCTTAGCAAAAAAGCTGGAATTTGATACTTAGTCACAGTTTGCAAACAATGTGGTTGAACCACCTGAGGGGTCACATTTTTACATTCTGAGGCAATTTATTAGTAATGGTACCTGTCAGTCAAAAATCCCCCTAAAGCTCTTTCATTACTAGCCATGACTTTGATACAGAAATGGTTCAAAGTAATAGGCAAATAAAACAAGAACTAGATCATTTACAAAGAAGGATCACCACATTCCCTTTATCCTTTCCTGATGAGTAATCTTTGTAGTTGAGCTCTAAGTGGTATAAAGATTATACTGGATGGGTTATTTTGAAAGCAATCCTTTTTATTTGTCAATGAGGGATTGTTAAAGCTTCTAAACTATTTCCATGATTTCTTCCATTTTAACTGAAAATACAAACAGAAGCAAACACTATGGTTGAGACACTGCAACAACATTTCTCCCAGCTATAGTTTTTTAGATAGGAATGACTCAAGTTTACAAAGCTGGTATAAATTTGAAAAGAGTCCTGCATAAAGATGTTTCACAACTTCCTTCCAAAACACACACACACACACACACACACACACACACACACATTCATACACAAATTTCTTTTTCAAGACAAATTTAAAGAATTCAACAAAAATTACTTTTCTATTTTTGGAAGGAAATACCACCTTTCATCAACAGATGCAACATTTTAGTAGTTTTAATTTTTCTATACATGCTTCTGGAAAGATTACTGTTATACATTTCTTTTTTCATCTACTCACTTCTATGTAGGAACTTACCCTTCATAACTGATGCAGTTATGACATCACAGGATGTATTATATGTGTAGAATAATAGTTCTATTGCCAAAGCCTCTCTAAGTGAAGGTTTTTTAACAATGAAAGTCACGTTCTTAAAGATTTTATAGGGTCCATTTTAAAGCAATAAACAAAGATTTAAAATAAGAAGTAGAACATACTGTAGAAAGCAGGCCGAGTGTGGTGCCTCATACCTGTAATCTCAGCACTTTAGGAGGCTGAGTCAGGAGGCTTGAGCCCAGAAGTTTGAGACCAGCCGAGGCAACATGGCAAAAACCCTGTCTCTACAAAAAACACAAAAGTTAGCTAGGTGTGATGGCGTGTGCCTGTAGTCCCAGCTACTCAGGAGGCTGAGGTGGGAAGACCACCTGAGTCTGGGAAATTGAGGCTGTGGTGAGCTGTCATCATGCCATTGCAAGCTAGCCTGGGTGACAGGGTGTCAGAGTGAGACCCTGTGTCCAAAACAAATAAACAAACAAAAACCACAAAACTTAGTAGTAGTAGTAGAAATAAAAAAGAAATCAATCAATTGAAATTGCGTATGTAGAGAGAAAAAACTTGAAAGCAGTCTAGATTTTATTCTATTTCTTTGTTTTATACTAGTCATTTTAAAAAAAGAAACAATAAATAATGGGATGTGTAGGAAAAATATAATGTAATGAAAATAACTAAGATTTACAAATCATTTTTACATGCCAGGACATATAATCTGAGATTTAGATGTAGTACCTCAATTAATCCTCAAAACAGTCCTATGCATCATTTGCCTCTCTAAAGCCTTACGAAGTATGTATTATTATTCCAAATTTAGAAGACAGAAAAATTAGGTTCAAGGTCACATATACTGCTTCACTGTAAATTTCTGATTACTCTATTAACTGATACTTTATTAATCTTATAATGATATTTGTGGCTTAACCCCTGCACCAACTTGAGCAACTTGATTCCAGTTTAAAAAGTAAATTATATATTTGTTTTCTTGTTTTATATTAAAAATAGTTTTCTAATCAATGTTCACCATTATTGTTTGAAATCTGGAAGCTATGCACCTGTGTATGAACATCTATGCATGTATCTTTTGATCCCACTCTTAAATTCCCCTAACCATTTCCATTGCCCATAAACATTAACATTTTAGGGTGAAAAATTTGGTTGTGTAAACATTAATGTAATAATTAACTCAAGCAAAAGTCATCAGGACATGATAAATAATTGGCTAAAAGTAAAAAAAAAAAACCAGTATCGTTATGTAGCCTCAAAGCAACACCCCATAGATGGCTTGATAAATACGTGCAATGAAATGAAACTTTACAATGGAAATTCCCACAGAAATCACCTTCACCAACTGGCTGAATCTGGTATCTTCTAAAAAGACACAAACGGTCATTATGTGATTCTAATATAATAGGAAGTACACAACATCACGTGTAGTATTCTTGTCAAAGTTGTTTAACCTTAGTGTAATCATGAATAAACATTCAAAAACACTCAGATGGTGGGACATTCTATCAGAAAATTTGGCTCTATTATTAAAAGAAAAAATGTCAATATCATGAAAAACAAAAAAAAAGGCAAAATGAAGAATGTGTAATTTCACATTAAACTAAAAAGACAGGTAACCAATTAAAATGCAGAATCATTGTTTGAACCCTGGATCAAAATAATCAAATAAATAAATGAATCAGCAAAGAACTATTGAGACAATAGGGAAATTCAAATAAACACTATATGTTAGATAACATTATTGTTAAGTTTGATTTACAGAAATTTAAAAACCATGAAGAACAAATAAAAAATAAATACATCTAAAATATTTATCTAGCTCACATCACTTAATAAGGGAACCAGTAAGATATTAACCAATCCAAAGACTATATGAAGGGTTAGGTTTCTATAAGGCAAATTAATAAAGGGATATTAAGATAATATTGCTGGGTTAGATATAAAACTAGAGTAATAAACTGTAGCTGTAGAGCTGTTGTTTCAAACAGATAGAAATCATTTGCATCTGTATAAACAGAAATCTACCAGGTGACCTCTGTTATTTCATAAATCTATGTTAAAAAATCTGTTTCATAAATTTCATAAATCTGTTATAAAATACATCAGTCAATAGAAAATTTACCAAAATTGTAAGCTTAGAACTAATAGGTACACCAAAGGATATCTAGTAATCTCTTTCACGTATTAACAAGTATCAGAATTTGTTTTTTCTTAATATTAATATATCAAAGTTAAAGTTCTTGTGTGAAGGAACAGAACTTCCATTTTTGTAGAACACTGTCCTAGCTTTTAAAAATTACATGCAGAAAAATTTTGAGATTGTATTTCACAATTATTTTCATATTGCTTTCAAATGGATCTGATAAAGATACCGCTTGGGGAAGGCAGAAAGTAAATTTGTCAAAGCTATTTATACCTGATGAATCTAGATAATGGGTATGGAAGTGTTAATTTGCTAATCTTCCAACTCCTCTTCAGGTTTGGAATTTTTAAAATTAATCATTTCAGGACATCAATAGTGAAATATGTAGCATGTTTTGGCATTTTTTCTTATATATATTTTAAGGTAATATCAATTTGCTTCTATATGTGTCCTGATTTTTCAGTCATAGAAAAACCATAGCCCTTAGGACGTAGCTTTGCAGTGACAGGGTTTTTGTAATTTTTTTTTTTTTTTAGCAATTTTCAAATATCATAATTGCTACTTGCAAGCTGTGTATCATTGGGAAACTTAATTACACTCTGTGTTATGTTAGGGATATGGCACCAAAATTATCAATCATATATTTAATACTCAATAAATTCTGTTAGTAGTATTAAATTTTATTTCCTTAGTAAGCAGACCAGTAATCTCCATTTAGTTAAATAGACTCCAAAGATTCTTATAAAGCATAATGTGGGACTAATTTTAAAAGCCCCTAAAAGTATTGATATGGTTTGGCTATGTCCCCACTCAAATCTCAACTTTAATTGTATCTCCCAGAATTCCCATGTGTTGTCAGAGGAACACAGGGGGTGGTAATTGAATCATGGGAGCCAGTCTTTCCAGTGCTATTCTCGTGATAATGAATAAGTCTCATGAGATCTGATGGGTTTATCAAGGATTTCCACTTTTGCTTCTTCCTCATTTTCTCTTGCTACCACCATGTAAGAAGTGCCTTTCACCTCCCACCATGATTCTGAGGCCTCCCCAGCCATGTGGAACTGTAAGTCCAATTAAACTTCTTTTTCTTCCTAGTCTCATGTATGTGTGTATCAGCAGTGTGAAAATGGACTAATACAAGTATATACATGTAATGTCGACTTGCTTATACTGCACTCACTTACCAAAACATACAATATCTTTTGGTACTGGCTGGGCATTTACGAGCTCATTTTATTGGTGCTGATTATCCCTTGCTGATCAGCATCCATAAAATGCAGTTGTATTCACAAATATTTAGCTTAAAAACAAAAAGGTTTGAAGTTGAAAAAACTCTTTCAAACATGAATTTTGGGTTTCATATTGACTTAAGTGGATAAAGGTAGGAGTTATCTCAATTTTTAGTTGGAAACCAGATTGGAAAAATTAAAGTTACAGAAACTTCAGATTTCAAAAAATCGTTGTTCTCAAGTGTTCTCACTTTTCTTTGAAATTGGACAGATATGATTTACAGTATTTGGAGAAAAACTTGGAGCAAAAGACAAACTTTCAGAAGAATAAAATGATCCAGACACTATTTTTTAATCCAGATGGAGTTGCAGCTATAATATAGCAGACTTCCAGAGATAATTAAAAATTCAATTCTTTGCTTGTTCATTAAGAATCCCACGGTACTTGAAATTTTAAAAACTGTTTTTAAACTTTAAACTTTGTTTGATTAGTGTAACTGACCATAGTGTTTTTTAAATTTAGGTTCTGTACTAAACGGTTTGATTTGGCTGCATTTACAATAATACTTAATTCCAGTTCAGAGCAATCTTGCTCCAACCATGAACAATGGGTACATTACTATATTGTGATTTAATACTTTATTACAAGTAAATAGTACAAAATTATTTCAGACATTCTGTGCATATTACAAGACTCACTACAAAATGTAAATGTAAAGTAAATATAGAGAGCTACAGTGTTGTTTGGTCCAGAACTGTTAACTTGATGAAAACCTTCCTTTAGCATTTGAATCAATGTATAGTATTAAATTAATTTGATTGATGAATAGTATAGCGTAAAATGTTTATTTACATGATAGAAGGCAGAGACATTCACTTTAAAGGTTCTGAAAAAATAAACTGATAAACATGTATAAATGTAAATATATTTCTTCACCAAAAATTTATGACGAGTTTGTTTCCATATAACATCAATGATAAACTTATTCTCACAAAAAATTTGTTTATAGTTTTAAATTTTTAGTGATTTTACCTAATACTATGGAAAACATATTTATTGCTTGAATTTAATTATGCAAATTATAACAAATTACTAATTTTAGAAATGACTTTTTCTTTTTATTTTATTATATATTGCTGTTAATACTCAGTTATTCCTTAACATCATCTTAGACATGAAGGATATAGTAACCTAATCCAAATTAGTTCATAAGCAAAAAAGCTGAAGTAGTTATTTTTTTCATGGGGGTTGGATGAGTGGATAGAGGACTCTTCATAAATTTAAATTGCAGGTGTAATGGTTCAGAATTATGACTGAACACTGAATGTATTTAACATTATATAGATAGCAATTACTAAGTACCAAACACCAGTCTAATTATTAAGCTAACATTACTTATTTCTCATACCACCCTTCTAGGAATAATGACAGTGTTTAGGGATTTTCACATATAATTGATGTGATTGTTAATATTAGGCGTCAACTTGACTGGATTGAGGGATGCCTAGGTGGCTGGTAAAGTTTTGTTTCTGAGTGTGTCTGTGAGGGTGTTGCCAGAGAAGAATGACATTTGAGTCAGTGGACTGGGAGAGGGAGACCCACTGTTCCAATCTGTTCTCATGCTGGTAATAAAGACATACCCAAGACTGGGCAATTTATAAAGGAAAGAGGTTTAATTGACTCACAGTTCCACCTGACTGGAAGGCTTCATAATGATGACAGATGAATGAGGAGCAAAGTCACATCTGACATGGTGGCAGGCAAAAAGAGAGCATGTGCAGGGGAACTCCACTTTATAAAACCACAGATCTCGTGAGACTTATTCACTACTATGAGAACAAAAAGGGAAAGACCCACTTCCATGATTCCATTATCTCCCACAAGGTCCCACGCACAACATGTGGGAATCATGGGAGCTACAATTCAAGATGAGATTTGAGTGGGGACACAGCCTAACCATATCACCTACCCTCAATGTGGGCATCCTCCAATTTGCTGCCAGTTTGACTAAAACAAAGCAGGATGAAGAAGAGGGATAAGCAGGTTGCTGAGTCCTCTCTTTTTCTGTCTTCCCATGCCTTCCTCGCCTCCTGCCCTTGGACATCATATTCTGGGTTCTTAAGCTTTAGTACTCTGGCACTAGTACCAGTAGCCTCTGGGGAGCTCTTGAGCTTCTAGCCTCAGACTGAGGGCTGCACTGTCAACTTCCCTGGTTTTCAGGCTTTGGGACTTGGACTGAGCCATGCTGCTGGTTTCTCTCTTTCCCCACTTTGAAGATGGACTGTCCTGGGACATGGCCTTGTAACTGTGAATAGATTCTCTTTAATAAAATCTTACATATATGTATATATACACACACACACACATATATATATGTACACACACATAATATACACACATATGTGTATATATACACACACACACATACATATATATACATACATACATATCTTATTAGTTCTTTCCCTCTGGAGAATGCTAATATAATGGAAATGATGTGTGTCACCCTCAATTCTAAATAACCAGGGTGAAAATTTTTTTCGACTATTTGAACAGGCAATTATTTAGATGTAGTCTGTATCCCTAAGTGACTAAGTAGGGCCCCTTTGTGACAATCAATACAAACATGTCAAGAACATGAAAGAAGCAAATTTGTTTTAAGCTACTGGGATTTGGGAAGTTTTTGTTATAGAAGCACAACGTAGTATATCTTAAATGATACAACTATGTATTGTTATTATCTCCATTGTATACATAAGGGACAGGAAGGCTAACTGACTTGACCAGAAAAGCAGAGCTTTCAGCAAAATTAGAACTCTTTCAGGGTGGAAAAGCAATGGGTATACTTCAAAACATTGTAAGGCAAACATAATCCCACAGCTGCATGAGACCAAAAAAAAAAAAAAAAGTTGAGACCTAAAATAGACTGCCTAAAGCCTAGGAGGAAAAGCTTGGGGGAGAGTTTCCTTGGGAAGGTTTGACATTCAAAAGTGCCTATGTACACTGGAGGATTTAGAAAGCCACATACAAGTTCAGAGTGGAATGTATGCTCAGCAAAAGACTTGAGAAGATCATAAGCTTTCAAATCTGGGTGATCTCTATCTGAGAAGTGCATAACTAAATTGAAAATTTCACTAGGGTATTCAACAGCAGATTTGGGCAGTGTAATCAGAAATAAAGGCTAAGGCAGCATTGTTAACAGCCTGATTAAGTATTGAAGGAATGTTCCAGAACAGATGCAATCTACAAAAACTGCTTTTTTGTTTGTTTATTCATGTATTGCCTCCAGCATTCAAGGAAATTTCTGCCAAGATACTAGCTGAACACACGCTGAAGGAACTGACAGTTAAATGACCATACGTGACACTGAATACAATCTTTGCAAAAACAAGAAAAGTTACTAAACATATTCTTACAGTCAAAGATAGTGAGTTCTGGGGAAGAAGGAGAATCTTATTCCCAGAATTTTCATAGGATTCAAATATTCAGATTTGGATAAAATAGTCACATGACATACAAAGAAACAGGAAACTATGTCTCATTCACAGGAAAAAAAAACAAGTGACAGATACCATCCCTGAGAAATCCCTGACATTATGTTTATAATATAAATAGTTTAAATAAACTGTCTTAAATATTCTCAAAGAACTATTAGAAACTACAGACCAAGAACTGAGGGAAACCAGGAAAACCATGGATGTACAAATAGGCACAAAAAATATATTAAAAAGAAAAAATTAGACATTATGGAACTTAAAATTACAATAACTGAAATAAAAAATTTACTAGAGTGTTCAATAGGAGATTTGAATAGTCAGAAGAAAATAACAGCAGACTTGAAAATAGGTCAATTAAAATTATCCAGTCTGAAAAACGAAAGAATAATAAAGTGAACCAAGTGACCTGTAGGATGAAAAAATATATGAAGAATAATGGTAAAAACTTTTCATATTTGATAAAAGACATAAATCTCCACATTCAAGAGGTTCAACAAATTCTAACTAGGATAACCACAAAAAGATCCATTCTGAGAAACATTACAAACATATCGTCGAAAGTCTATGAGAAGATGAGAATTTTGAAAGAGCAAGAGAAAGAAACTCATCATGTGCAAAAAATCATTAAGCTGATTTTTTATATAAAACCCTGGAGGCCATATTTAGTGGAGTGACATATTTAAAGTGCTAAAAGAAGAAAGTCAAACAAAAATTTTATATCCAGCAAAAGTATCCTTCAAAAAATCAAGGAGAAATTAAGACATCTCCACATAAAAGTTGTGAGAGCTTGCCCTCAATAGATGTGTTCAGAAGAAATGCTAATGGGAGTTCTTCAAGTTTAAGCAAAGGGACACTAGACAATAACTTGAAGAGATACAAGAAAATAGACCTCCAGTAAAGGTAACTGTAGAAGTAAATATAATTTGACTTCCTCTCTTCCTATTTGAATACTCTTTATTTCTTTCTCTTGCCTGATTGCCCTGGCCAGAACTTCCAATACTATGTCTTGTGCCGGTTTTCAAAGGGAATACTTCCAGCTTTTGCTCATTCAGTATGATATTGGCTGCTGGTTTGTCATAAATAGCTCTTATTATTTTGAGATACTTTCCACCAATACCTAGTTTATAGAGAGTTTTTAGCATGAAGGGGTGTTGAATTTTATCGAAGGCCTTTTCTGCATCTATTGAGATAATCATGTGGTTTTTGTCATTGGTTCTGTTTATCTGATGGATTACATTTACTTATTTGCGTACGTTGAACCAGCCTTGCATCCCAGGGATGAAGCCGACTTGATTGTGGTAGATAAGCTTTTTGATGTGCTGCTGGATTTTTTGCCAGTATTTTATTGAGGATTTTTGCATCAATGTTCTTCAGGGATATTGGCCTGACATTTTCTTTTTTTGTTGTGTCTCTGCCAGGTGTTGGCATCAGGATGATGCTGGCCTCATAAAATGAGTTAGAGAGGAATACTTTTTCATTATTGTTTGTAATAGTTTCACAGTGAATGGTACCAGCTCCTCTTTGTGGCTCTGGTAGAATTCAGCTGTGAATCGGTCTGGTCCTAGGCTTTTTTTTGGTTGGTAGGTCATTAATTACTGCCTCAATTTCAGAACTTCTTATTGGTCTATTCAGGGATTAGACTTCTTCCTGATTTAGTCTTGGGAGGTGTATGTGTCAGGAATTTATCCATTTCTTCTAGATTTTCTAGTTGATTTGCCTAGAGGTGTTTATACATTCTCGGATGGTAGTTTGTATTTCTGTGGGATCAGTGGTGATATTCCCTTTATCAATTTTTATTGTGTCTATTTGATTCTTCTCTCTTTTATTCTTTATTAGTCTGGCTATCCATCTATCTATTTTGTTAATCTTTTCAAAAAACCAAATCCTAGATTCATTGATTTTTTTTAAAGGGTTTTTGTGTCTCTATCTCCTTCAGTTCTGCTCTGATCTTAGTTATTTCTTTACTGCTAGCTTTTGAATTTGTTTGCTCTTGCTTCTCTAGTTCTTTTAATTGTGATGTTAGGGTTTCGGTTTTAGATCTTTCCTGCTCTCTCCTCTGGGTATTTAGTGCTATAAATTACCCTCTAAACACTGCTTTAGCTGTGACCCAGAGATTCTGGTACATTATGTCTTTGTTCTCATTGGTTTCAAAGAACTTATTTGTTTCTGCCTTAATTTTGTTATGTACCCAGTAGTCATTCAGGAGCAGGTTGGTCAGTTTCCATCAATTGGTATCAGTAAAAACTAGAATGTTACAAATTTAGAATATCAATTGTAATCCCTATAGGGACCAAAGAAATGTATCTGTAAAGTACCAGCATGCAAACTCAGTTTAATTCCCCGGTCTATACTTTTAACCATGTTGTGCCACTTCTTACTGTAAAAGGAGATTTGAATCATTCACACATTCATTGAGCAAATATGTATTTTGACCATCCAGTGATTAATATTGTAATAGATTCTGGCATTATAATGCTCAATAAAATATTAAACGTAGCTTCCAATAGATAATACTTTTACCATTGTACAATATTTATTGTAACAATAGAAAAATATACAAAAATCAAAACATTTTCTATCAAATAAGTACAATGTAAAAGAAGACACGTTTGTAGTTCTGGTACCATGAGAATACTATGTAAAGACTTGTAAGTATTAGACTCTAATATGAATTTGTTACTAGGTTAATGTTTGTAAGTTTCAAGTGGTCTCTTCACCTCTTTTACCTCAATTCCTGTCCTTCTTCCACTGCAGTCCCACTGATATCCTTGTCATGTCTTAAAAATACTGGGCATATTTCTGCCTTGAGACCTTTGATTTGCTATTCTTTCAACACAAACTCAGTCACCGCACATAACCTGGAGGCTCCTCCCTCATGTATTTCACTTAACCAAAGAGGTCTTCTGTAGCCACCCTGAAAAAATGAATTGCATTCCTTCCCAGACACTTCCTATTGCAATTTATTTCCTATCTCTGTAATTATTTTTTGTCAAAATAGTTATATCATCTATATTTATATTTAAACCTATATCTGTCTATATGTTCATTTGTTCATTTTGTTTCCCCAAATGAATATAAGCTTTAGGACAGCAAACATTTTATCTGTTTTATTCCCTAGTTCGTAGAAAATGTATTTCTAATGAACAAAGCCTCCAAGAAATTTGGGACTATGTGAAACGACCAAACCTACGTCTGATTGGTGTACCTGAAAATGACGGGGAGAATGGAACCAAGTTGGAAAACACTCTGCAAGATGTTATCCAGGAGAACTTCCCCAATCTAGCAAGGCAGGCCAACATTCAGATTCAGGAAATACAGAGAATGCCACAAAGATACTCCTCGAGAAGAGCAACTCCAAGACACATAATTGTCAGATTCACCAAAGTTGAAATGAAGGAAAAAATGTTAAGGGCAGCCAGAGAGAAAGGTTGGGTTACCCACAAAGGGAAGCCCATCAGGCTAACAACTGATCTCTCGGCAGAAACTCTACAAGCCAGAAGAGAGTGGGGGCTGATATTCAACATTCTTAAAGAAAAGAATTTTCAACCCAGAATTTCCTATCCAGCCAAACTAAGCTTCATAAGTGAAGGAGAAATAAAACACTTTACAGACAAGCAAACGCTGAGTGATTTTGTCACCACCAGGCCTGCCCTAAAAGAGCTCCTGAAGGAAGCACTAAACATGGAAAGGAACAACCGGTACCAGCCACTGCAAAAACATGCCAAATTGTAAAGACCATCGAGGCTAGGAAGAAACTGCATCAACTAATGAGCAAAATAACCAACTAACATCATAATGACAGGATCAGATTCACACATAACAATATTAACGTTAAATGTAAATGGGCTAAATGCTCCAATTAAAAGACACAGACTGGCAAACTGGATAAGGAGTCAGGACCCATCAGTGTGCTGTATTCAGGAAACCCATCTCACGTGCAGAGACACACATAGACTCAAAATAAAGGGATGGAGGAAGATCTATCAAGCAAATGGAAAACAAAAAAAGGCAGGGGTTGCAATCCTAGTCTCTGACAAAATAGACTTTAAACCAACAAAGATCAAAAGAGACAAAGAAGGCCATTACATAATGGTAAAGGGATCAATTCAACAAGAAGAGCTAACTATCCTAAATATATATGCACCCAACACAGGAGCACCCAGATTCAGAAAGCAAGTCCTGAGTGACCTACAAAGGGACTTAAACTCCCACACAATAATAATGGGAGATTTTAACACCCCACTGTCAACATTAGACAGATCATCTAGACAGAAAGTTAACAAGGATATCCAGGAATTGAACTCAGCTCTAAACAAAGTGAACCTAATAGACATCTACAGAACTCTCCACCCCAAATCAACAGAATATACATTTTTTTCAGCACCACACCACACCTATTCCAAAATTGACCACATAGTTG